>NC_021165.2:47063087-47083584 GCF_000331145.2 Cicer arietinum
TTTCCCTTAACAAGTTAAAAAACAATTTCAGAAAAAACATTGGAAAGCATATGAAGTTAATATTTGAGAAATAGATGTTATGCTAAAGCGTTTTGTCTATTTCTTAGATAACAATTACATTTTTACAAATCAGTTTTTGTCAATCCAAGTTTTGAAAGAAATTTTAAAAAAGAAATTTAAAAACAAAACAGGATTGATCCGAAACAAATACACTAATTCAAACCATTTCAGTAATATTTCCAACAGGAACAGATCTTTACTCTTACACGGTAAAGTGCTCAATCAAGAGACTAAGCTCTAATACTAATTGAAGGTGTTGTAAAAGACAAGAAAGAGGGTGTTTGAATTTTGATTTTCCATTTATGAAGGATACTTTAAAAGCTTAACCAAAAAGTATGTTCTTTATCAAATAATTCAACTTACATTAAAACAGGTTTAGACATATAGAGGTTGAATCAAAGAGAACATAGATAAGAGAAACAAAGAGATAGAGGGAACACATATATTTTTATACTACTTCACAATAAACTATTGCTACATATAGTTCTCCCCTTATAGAGAGATTTTGCCTCAGTACAATTGATGACTTAATCCACTATTTCAATAATAGCATACAAGTATTGTTTACTCTGCCTTTTCAGGCTTTGAGTATTCTTCTCTAACCTCTCTAGGATATCACCATTAGAACCCTTTTTAACATTCTGGAAGCTTGTCATTGAGGTTTATAAGTGTAATTGTACCTCTTCAGGTAACTCTTAAGGGTGAGACAATTGTTTCCACTATCGGGCTGATTTACATCCATTCTAATTTGTATTTGAGTTAACACAAAGTTTATTTATGGGATTCTAACTCTCATTGAGAGAATGTTACTTATCAAGTCTTATATCAGTTCAAGTGTATGAAAATACATTGAATGATTTACATCAATTCTAAATAATTATCTACCGAGAGGATGTTTCATTCATACTTTTCTTTTGATGTGTGCTTGGCTTTTTCAGAATTCTTTCTTTAATACATTGCTTTGTTTTATTCTCACTCACACACTCGATTAACTAAACGAGTTCTTCTTAAATAGAGAGAAGAAGTGTCCGTTGAGAATGTTACCATTGGAGATCTTCAATCACCATTTAAGGAATATCAATCTTTAAGATATACTCATATATATCTTTATGATTGATTATGTGTATCTTCAATTTAAAAGGGCAGTTCTTAGAGGATGTCACAAAGACTTTCAAACAGTTAACAAATTCAAGACGTTGATTAGAGAATAAACATATTTTTCTTTTTTTAGAGCATTGACTGTACATAGCGTTAACTTTTTCAAAGTTTGTCATTTCAGAGCAGTTACTTCCATCATAACATTAACTATCTTGAGTGTTTTTTTATCATAGCGCTGACTTTTCAGAGTGTTGACTTTTTATCATAGTTAGAAAATACAGAGACAGACGATCATTTTGCTTGACATATTTATTAGAGGTAGAACATCCAGATCATTGCTTGTATTAACGAATTTACCAGAAATGCGTTTGAGAGCGCATTCATTAGAGTCAAACATAGTTGTAGTAGTTTCTTCTGAGTCATTGTGATCATTGTTTAGTAGTTTGTTCATCAGAGGATCTAGTTTATACCAGAAAATGACTTGTATTCCTTTATATTTTATTGTTTTGACTCAAACTGTATATCACAGTACTTCTTATTATATATTATAATTTGCTTTATTAGTAAACATAGTTACTTGTTTATAAGGTGATAATATTATGTGTTTAGAAACACTTAGATTATTATCGCTAACTCCCTTATAATTTATGCTACCTTAATAGTCATTAATATAAATTTGTCTCCTAACTTAATCTGCACACTTAGCAAAAACAGTTAAAAGATAATTATTTTTTATTTGTTTGTTTTTGTTATTATCAAAACATCAACAATATGATTGTAATTAAAATCACTTTTGCGCTAACATGTACTTAAAATTAGAGTTTTTTTATTTCATATATGAAATCTTCTATATTCATGTAACAATATGATTCATATTGTCTCACTTTATCTTTTTAGTCACTTTATCTTTTTATTGATTACTGATTACCTTGAGTCCGTCCATTATCTTAGCATGTGTGCTTCGATCATCTCGGAATCATTAATCACAAATTGTTCTCTAATCATATTTGTGTGTCACCGTAAACATATTGTATCAATTTATCTTTCTTAGTGATTACATTGTGTCTATCCATAGTTGTTGCGTTTGTGATTAAATAAGCTTGCAATTATTAATGACAAATTATTCTCATCTATTGAATAAAAATTGTGTCACACTATTCATATTGTATCAATTAATCATATTGTCTCACTTTATTATCTTTCTTAATGATTACAAGTGAATACATTGAGCTAATTAATTATATATACTCTCATGCATTCTTATTGCTTTGGTGTTTGAGTCCCAATTGTTTTCCGTCACCTGGTTTTGATTCTCAATAAAATCATTGAATAGAAGCAAATATAAATCTTGTAAGTGTTTAATAAAATCTAAAATCTCTCCAACTTTAAACCAAAACACCTATATTAAATTTCATTTATTATTATAAAAAAGAAAACGGAAATGATAATGCAACAAACATTGTTTGCGTAACCATATAAATTTAAATACCAACCACTAATATTATTAAAGTAAATTAAGCATTACATAAAAACACACAAATATTTAAAACCTAGAGAAAACTAGCTCTCGCGTAAACGGAGAACTTGCCCCTCCTTTATTCTATTCTATTTGATTGTAGTTAATGCCATATATAGATTATTTTAGCCGATTTCTCATGCCTTCAAAACTTTTTCACCTGATCATTTGATACTGCAAAACAAAAAAAAAATACATGTTATATAGAGCTTGCGATGAAAAATTCCACGGGTATATAGTTTTCCTCCGTTGCATCCTTATATTCCTTATAACGTGAGGTGTCTTAAGTTGCTTCAACTTTTAGATCAGTTTTTTCAAATATTAATAAATAAATTATTAATATTTTATTTAATAATTATAAAAAAAATTAACAGAATTAATAGTATTTTTAAATTTTCTTTTTTATATTTTTCAAAAAGTGAAATAAGACATTTCAACTGTTCTACAATAACGTAAAAAACTCATGTAGAATTTTCTATTTTTTAATTGAAAAAGACACTCCGATAACTCATGTTAGCAATATGTTCATTACTTGTCTCATGATTTCTTAATTTATAACTAATATTTCTCATTAGCAATATGTTAAGTACTTGTAACATCATTTCTCAATTTATAATTAATATTTCTCATATAAGCAATGTACTCAGTTTTTGTTTCATAATTTTTTAATTTATAACTAATATTTCTCTCATCTCTACTACTTCGGTAGCCAATTTACTTGTACTAATAAGAGTATTAAATAATTTGCAACAAAAACAAAATGTTTTATTTAATTTTATATAAGATTTTATGGGTTTTCATTTTAATAAAATTAAAATGTGAGATATTTTTATTAAATAAAAAAGAGATCCGATGTCTAATTTAATAATTTAATATAATTAAATTACATAAATAAAAAATATATTTGATTAATAAATAATTAATTATTATAATTTTAAATTTCTTATATATAATATGAATTTTATAATAATTAATACTTTAAAGTAAATAATTTATTTAATGCTTTTAATTTAAAATATATTAAATAGATAAATAAATAAAAATATATCAGATTGATAAAATTTAAATTAATAAAATATAAATTTTAAATTCTTATTTATAAAATATTTTAAACATTAATCACTAAATTTATTTTTAATTATGATATTTTTTATTTTAAACTAATTAAATCATTAATTAAATCTCTAATTTTTTTCAAATATTCAATTAACTCAAACTATAATGGGAGTATATAAAGTTTTTAGATTATTAATAAATTACAATGTATATAAAATATTTAAAATAAAAATAAAATATTTAATTTTTACTAAAACTATTTTAAAGTGATTCACGTAAATAACGACATTGATCATGTAAATCTTTTACGTCTTAAATCAATTAAACTCATAATATAAATATGAGATCAATTAAACTCACAATAAATATGTTGTGTATAATTATTTCATGGAAATTAAAAGTATTTTTAAAGTGAAATATGTTTCACGATAAAAAAAGTCAACCGTTCATTTATAGCATAATATTAGTATAAACACAAAATAATTATTGGTCTTTGTTATTTAGTTACAAATCAAGCGTCTAACAAAATATTATAAACTGAAATAATAATTATAATTATAATAATAACAATAAAATAAAAATAAAAATCCATTAGTTATAATTTGAAGAATTTAATTGATATATATGCAACTAAAATGTAATTATTTGTTGCACAAACTTATAATAAATAAAATTGTTATATCGTCAAAACAATATTTAGACACACATTCTTAACAAAAATAAAAAATAATAATATATATATCTTTAAAAAATTAAATGATATTTTTGTGTGTCTATTATACACAGTAATAATACTAGATTTGAAGTCAATAAACAATGCATGAAAGATGGCAAATGTGACAGCTTTAAAAAGAATTCATTCAAACCAAAGTCAAGATTTACCATGAATGAATTGGGTTTCAAAAAGGAGAGATGTGCTCTCAAAACAGTATAAAAGCTTGTTAGTTAAAATGTTTCTAAAGAAATAAATATTAAGGACATGTGACCTACATGCACATTTATCACAATTCCACTACAGATATGAATTGCATTGAAAAAAATATAATATTAATAATGTTGTAATTTCAAATTCTAAAATATATGTAATATCTCTTCTGATAGGATTTTCATTTTTCTTTCACTGTTCAAATGATAATGATAATGTATGAATTATTTTGTTTATATCTTGCTCCATTAATTTAATATAGTTTTAATAGTTACAATTGAACATGCACACATTGTACCAGTTAATTTAAAACCTTTAAAGATCTAATTCAAGTCTCAGATTAATCTTCAAATTAATTTGTTTGAAGTAATAAATATTATTATTATCGGTGTCCAAATAATTTGATGATGCATGTAAAGATATATATACCTAGCACAGTTGGTGGAAGTGCTGATCTTATAAGGGATATTAACACCACATTTTCCGGGAAGTAACTGAGCGTTGTTTGGGTTGATTTTCTTAACAGCAGCAGCAGCCGATTTCAAGCAGTTGCAAGTAAAACGGCGGGCAGGGGTGGTCGTAGCGTCATTCGCAATGCTTTTAACGCCGTCACAGCAACGCTTTGAAATCAGACCACCATATTGAAGATAACCTACGCATGGAACAAGGTTATTTGAGATTTGTCCACATGTTAATGCACCACCAGTTTGTGCATACAACATTGCCATGCACATCACAACAACACATGCTAACTTCATGTTAACCATTTTAAGACAATTAGATTAATTGCTTTAGTTTGTGTTTGGGAATTTGTTACTATAGGTGTGGGTTTATATAGAGATTTTGAAGAGTGTTGAGTTTGGTGGTGGTTGTGTATTATTCAATGCTTGGTCATCTCGAGAGACTTGGGATATGAGCTTTGTATTTAATTTGGTCTTTAATTCTGATGTAATGAATTGTAGCTATCCCTAGGCTATTTTTTTGTGACAATTCGAATTAAATATAGTATGTGTGTATGGGATAAGTTACTCTCTTTAAAGGAGCGGCACCGAGTGGATTTTTCTAGTCCAATGTTGATTTGAATACAATGTAATGAGAATATTTACAACTTTATATTTTGTTATTCTTTTTGTTTCTTTTAAATTACGTAATTTTTAAAAAGTTATTAATTTTATTCATTTTAATAATAAATAAATTTTATTCTTTAAAAACATTTTTATCAATTATAGTTAATTTAGAATTTTGATGAAATTGAAATATAATAAATAAAAGTACATTAAAAAAATAATTAATTGTTACGGAAAATGGAAAATAAAAAAAAAATAATTAAAATGAGACATGAAGAATAGCTCTTCTAAGATTAACAATTTGCTTTCTTTTATTCAAGTAAACAATTTATTTTAGAGTAAGTTGAGAACTAAACAATCATATAAGAAATCATGATAATGAACTTTTTACTTGATATTTTTTCTTTACAGAAGCACTTTTCAATTTCTTTTAGTGTTTAATTTGAATTAAATAATAATTTTTTTATAAGTAGATATTATTATGATAGTTGCAAATGAATATTATCACAATTTTACATGTGATATATATGAATTATGACACTTTTAAGTGAACTTGACCTATTAAGTTATGTTGTTTTAAATTTTATGCAATTTTTGTTCAATATTATTTAATATATATTATATTATAAATATTTAAAATTTTATTTTATTATTGCGGGTTCAACTGTAGTATTCCCTAGTTTAATGTCTGATTTTACGAATATTTGTTAATAGGCTTTTATATATATACTTCAAATTTAAATAAAAAAGAGATGAAGTGAGAAAAAGAGTTGAATTTGATTGAAGAAGTGAAATGCACAAGGTGAATGTTGTAGATATTTTTGCGTGTTTGCTCAAGCTCAAAAATAACTACATTTACAATTCAAAAGTTTTTTTTACCAAGATCGACAAAAATCTCATTTTCTCTTTAGCAGTTTCTGAGTTTAAATACTCAAAACTCATAAATATAGATGATTAAGAACATTAATCACTAAAAACTGATAACAGTATGCATCTTACAAATTAAAAGATCAACTTATCACACAAATTTAAAGGACAAAGTGCTGTTGCGTTTTTTCCAGAATTAAACTTAGAAGTAGTATGTTTGGTTTGGAATGTGACAAATTGATTCAAGTACCAAAATTAAGTTTAATTTGAATGAACTATTCCAATCGATTCTGATGTGTTGTTTTAATAAGTCGATTTTGATTCTAATTATTGTGATTTACTATATGTTGTATGTGCGTGAACCCATGGACAACTTTTTTTACAATAATAATAATAATACTCATGTATATTATACTATTATTTAATGGTTTTATATTATATTTTTAACTAGTGTTTAGCCTAATAGTAATGATTAAATTTTTTGAAAAACTATTATATCTAATATTTTATAAAATTGTATACCTAAAAGTACAATAAGCAATCAACATAAAGTTTTTAAAATATGTACAATAGAGTATAAAATATTGTTCATTATCACTCAACTTTGTTAATTTTGTTGATGTTTATTACAAACTCTAAAGTAAGATTTTAATTTAAAAAAAATAGAGATAGTTTAATGTTAATAGTACTTTGTTTTGATAAATTTAATAATGAATGAGGATTGAAAACAAAAAAATTGAAGAGGCAAATAAAAAAAACTATATTAACAAAAGAAAAAATAAAAACAAATAGATTAAAAAACATCTTGTAAGTGTGAAGTAAATAAAAATTAATAATATGAATATTAAATATTTAATTAAGATGATAGTGTTTAAAATTACAAAATTGCAATCATTTTTTGAGAAAAATTTATATGTAGAAACTTAATAATTTGTATATATAGAGATATTTAGTTTCTTTATTTCATTTATTTTTCATTTTAGTCACTTCGTTGACTATGATATTGCATAAAATAATATTATAATTGAAATTATTAGAAGTCGTGTAGTTTTTTTTGTTGTTGTTAGAGTTTCACACAATTTATACACAGTAGACAAGTTGCAAAAGTTATAATTTCAATTCTCACAAGTTTTACAATTTTCACAAGTCACACAATTTTCACAGTTCACATAAGTTTTTAGAACTTCACACAATTCAATCAAATAAAATATATAAATTTTACTATTTTTATCTTTGTCGAAATCTTTCTTCTTGAAAAAATGTATCAATTTTTTTATGTTTAAACATCGCGTCACTCCTAAAAAATACATATATTAATTAAAACAACTCACAATTAAAAAATAGTATAACGCTATATCATATATAACATGTAAAAGTTTATTAATAGTTAGTAGTTGAGTTGCTAAATATAATATTATAATTTATTCAAGATTAATTAGTTTATTATTTGATATTATGTAATTTATTTATATATAGAGCTTGTTGTATTAATTTATTATATTTTATTAGTATAAATTTTAAGAGAAAGAGAACAAATTGAAAAAAGATATGAGAAAAGAGGTACGTATATAGAGTGTAGATGCGAAATTGTTATTTTCTCAAAAAATATAATAGTTTGAAGATATTTTAACAACTTATCAGTGTTATTTTGATAATGTATCATATTATATTATATATATATATATAAAATTAAAAAATTTGGGAATGCCGTGTTCTCTTACCAGAAAAATGATAATGACTTAAACATGATACTCATACATATCATATTCTTTTGCCATGGCATTTGATTCTTTTTTTTGGTATCTTATATTTTTAAAAAAATATATTAGTATTAGATTAAGGGGAGCCTCTCAATTTATTTTTTGAAATAATTTAATGGAAAATATTTGTTCATCAACATTATACGTGTTTCAAATTTTGTGTAAACTTGAATAAGCAGTGTGTCTTGGATAGATTGACTACACTCACATATTTTGACTATATTCACATATTTTAAAAGACTAGTATATAGTCCGTATGACATATGTATATTCTAATAGTTTATAGTTCATGTGATTGTTAGTACAAATCTTATAAAGTCGACAGTTAACCAATACAAATTTTGTCATTTTTATAAAAACTTTTGAACATATGTCATTTATAAAAACGACTTTATAAAATTAAATTAAGTAAAAAAAAAAAAATCCAATTCAAATTCTTATTTCTTATGTTTTTTACCATGTTCATTTTGTTCTTGATTGATGACCTTAGATCAACATCACAATCATTGGTTGTGTATTATCTACTACTTAATAACTACAAAATAGTATAAACTCACTCTATCAAATTCACAAACCACACTAAAAATTCACATCTCAAAGGATATTGAAATCAAAAAGTTTATACTAAACTTGATTATCGAGTAAATTTTATTTGATCGTCCAAAACATACAATTTTGTTTTATACTTTCAATATATTATTGGCACATACAAATTATTTTAATTATAAAAATAATTTTATTTTAAATTAAATTATAACACACAAACAAAACCAAATTTTTAATAATTCATACGTAAAAAAATACGAATACAAAAAATAACATACTAAAAATATACTGTAAAACACCAGGTTTACAATCTTCAAATACATTAGCATAAAATTAAAGAAAACAACTTGCTCAATATTATTGGTCAGCAAATAAATCTTTCTCAGTCCATTATGTTGAATTATTGAATATCTACAAATTGTACCACATGTAAATAAGCTATTAATGAAAATAATATATAATTCACTATAAATATTATTATTATATTATGTTAAATAAATTTATTAACCGTATCCAATTATCAATAATGTTAGTAGAGATTGTTGGTGTAAGTCCTAACACCGATCTATTTTTATATATATGATTAATCATATCATAGATTTAAATCGTATATCTAATTTTGATTATATGTACAAGACATTATTTATTATGTTATTAACCATATGAGATAATGAAGTCTTTAGAATAGATAATTAGTTTAATAGAACTTCAAGTGTGACTTGATCGTAGGATCATATTGAACATTATAACATTATTCTTAAAGTATCTATAGTTAAAGTATTATTATTAATTAGGACAACAATAATACATAAAAATTATTACGTGAGTAGATTGGTGATCACATCTCACGGGTCAGAAATATGAGATATGAAGTCATCACATAATTAGTATAAATATTAGGAGTAATATTTGTATTGGATTGAACTGCCATGAGAATGCTACATAATAGTTGTGTAAGTGACATTAGTGATTCTCATGCGACAATAGTGAGTAGTTCTTCGACTTGAAGTCACTATAATCCCTACATGAGGAGTTGCATGTTTTAAAGCTATCAAACATTGTTTGTAACAGGATAATCATAAATGTGGTTATTAGGCCTACAATAAACCATGTAGAGAGGTGCGAGTGATGTATTAAGGTTCGTCCCTCATACATAACATGAGTTATGTCTTGAGTCACTCGATAGAATAAGACCGTGAAAATGTATGGTCATGTTAGAACATACCAATTTATGATATTGAGTCCATTAGTTTATGCGCCTACTTTGAGATCCATAAATAAAGGATAGAACATTGCAAAGATGACATATATTATGACTTGCGTTCAGTTAGACATTTGGCAAAAGGAAAATAATGCATTGCTAGATGTCAATAATTGTTTATAATATTTTTTAATTTATAAACTAGATATAATATTTCATATTATTACTATTTTAGTGAGAACCTATAAGAGTCACACACATAGAGTACTAACAACAAAACGAGTGATTAAATTAAATAAAATTTAATTTAATTAGATGTTGGTCATATTAAATATGATTTAATACGTTAACATATTTATAATTTAGTTAATTGAATATGATTTGATTAAATAAATGAAGATTAATAATTAATTAAATTAAATATGATTTAATTCAATTAATAGTGTGTATTTTATTAAAATAATTTAATAAGTATAATCATTAGGCCTTATTTTGATTTGGACCTAAAATATGAGTCTTAGGGTTTTAGTGGTTCGTTCTCTATAAATAGAAGAAGATAACATTTCTCAAGTAAACTTGAATGTCATTATTCTCATAGAATGACTACAACCACGTTCAATTTTGTGCTTAAATGGACTATGTAGAGACGCCGATAATTTTCATACTGGTGATCAAAGTTAAAATATATTTCAAGAGAGATGCTTTGAGGTTAGTGATTCGTTTCATCGACGCTTCAAGACGTAAATACATTAACCGTTTTAGTGAAATTTTGTATCTATGTTATCCTTGACTAGAGAGTTTTTTTTGCTCTTGAGATTCATGTTAAATTTATTTTTAAAATCTATCTTATGATTTTCCAAGAGAAATAATGTTAAACATATGCATCATCACATAATACCCACATCCATGACCTCTAGACTGTACCCTTGTCTAGAAATGAATATCATAAGTGAGTATTATTGATTTAATATACACATCAACAGTAAATAAATATCAAAATTTAAACCACTTCCTTTGGGAACTGTTAGAACAAGAGCACTATGATGAACACAGTTAATGCGCAACAAACATGCAATTGCAAGATGATAGTAAAATGACACACACACTTATTTATAGAAAAACTTGGAAGAGAAGAAGGAGAAGATAATAGAGATGATTCTCATTTATTATATTATTCACATTACAAAGTGTTATTTATATGTGTTACACAATTGCTTGCAAAGCAAGTTATCCACACAAAGGTAACTAACTAACAACCAATTTGTAACAAACATTCTAAAATTGGTAAAATGATAGTTATGAATTAAATCTCAACACTTCCCCTTAATTCATAACTGTTGAACACTTATAACACCAAGTTTCTTTCTCAAAAACTCAAATCTGTCAAGTTTTAGCATCACTGAATCCAACCATATTGCTTGATAGGTTGCAAATGTTCCTGCAATATATTCTGCCTCACAAGATGAAAGTGCAGTCACTGGTTGCTTCTTTGTACACCATGATATAGCTGTTTCATTGAACTTGAAAACATAGCCATATGTACTCCTTATATCTGTGATGTCTCCACACCAATCACTATCTGAGTATCTAATGAGTTCACTTCTTTCACCTTTTCTTCCATTAGGGAATAGCAGACCAAACTCCTTTGTGCCTTTTATATACCTAAGTATCCTTTTAGCAGCTATCAAGTGAGTCTTCCATGGATCATGCATGAATTTGCTAATCACACTGACTGAGTAGCAAATGCCAGGCCTGCTGTTGCACAAATATCTCAGTGAACCAACCATTTGTCTGAATAGTGTTGGATCAACTCTTTCCTCCTCACCGCACTCATCAATTTTTGACTTTGTCTCTGATAGATTTGAAATTCAATTGCAGCTATTCATTTAAAATTTCTCAAGCAGTTCACCTATATACTTCTGCTAGTGCATAACTATTCCTGTCTTCATCTTCAGAAATTCCATTCCTAAGAAGAATGAGAGTTCACCTAGATCAGTCATTTCAAATTCAGATTTCAACTTGTTTTTCACCTTTTCAATCTTTGATGCTTTGCTTCCAGTAATGAGCAAATCATCCACATATAAGTATATTATCATGGTTTCTTCTTCACTTGAACTATGCACATATACACCAAACTCTACTAAACACTTTTTGAAACCCATTTGAATCAGAAATTGATCTATCCTCTTGTTCCAGACTCTAGGGGCCTGCTTCAAACCATACAAAGCCTTATGGAGTCTATACAGCATATTCTCCTTGCCTTGTACTTCAAAACCAAGAGGTTGTGACACAAACATAACCTCTTCAAGTGGACCATTTAGAAAGGCTGATTTTACATCTAAATGATAAAGTGACCACTTTCTCTTGCAAGCTAGAGCCACTACTAGTCTTACAATTTCAAGCCTTGCAACTAGAGCACACACTTCATTGTAATCAATACCATGTTTTTGTAAGAAACCTCTAGCCACCATCCTGGCCTTATGCTTTGAAACTTTTCCATCAGGATTCAACTTCAGTTTGAAAACCCACTTCACATCTATTTTCTTTTTCTTATATGGCAAGTTAAGTAGCTCCCAGGTGTGATTCATCTCAATTGATTAGAGTTCTTCCATCATAGCTTTCTTCCATACACCAAACTCTACTGAACACTTTTTCAAACCTATTTGAATCAGAAACTGATCAATCCTCTTGTTCCAGACTAAAGGGGCCTGCTTCAAACCATACAAAGCCTTATGGAGTCTATACACCATATTCTCTTTGCCTTGTACTTCAAAACCAGGAGGCTGTGACACAAACACAACCTCTTCAAGTGGACCATTTAGAAAGGCTGATTTTACATCTAAATGATAAAATGACCACCTTCTCTTGCAAGCTAGAGCCACTACTAGTCTTACAGTTTCAAGCCTTGCAATTGGAGCAAACACTTCATTGTAATCAATACCATGTTTTTGTAAGAAACCTCTAGCCACCATCCTGGCCTTATGCTTTGAAATTTTTCCATCAGGATTTAATTTCAGTTTGAAAACTCACTTCACATCTATTTTCTTTTTCTTATCTAGCAAGTTAACTAGCTCCCAGGTGTGATTCTTCTCAATTGATTGGAGTTCTTCCATCATAGTTTTCTTCCATACACCAAACTCTACTGAACACTTTTTCAAACCTATTTGAATCAGAAAACCGATCAATCCTCTTGTTCCAGACTCTAGGGGCTTGCTTCAAACCATACAAAGCCTTATGGAATGTATACACCATATTCTCCTTGCCTTGTACTTCAAAACCAAGAGGCTGTGACACAAACACAACCTCTTCAAGTGGACCATTTAGAAAGGCTGATTTTACATCTAAATGATAAAGTGACCACCTTCTCTTGCAAGCTAGAGCCACTACTGGTCTTACAGTTTCAAGCCTTGCAACTGGAGCAAACACTTCATTGTAATCAATACCATGTTTTTGTAAGAAACCTATAGCCACCATCCTAGCCTTATGCTTTGAAATTTTTCCATCAGGATTTAATTTCAGTTTGAAAACCCACTTCACATCTATTTTCTTTTTCTTATCTGACAAGTTAACTAGCTCCTAGGTGTGATTCTTCTCAATTGATTGGAGTTCTTCCATCATAGCTTTCTTCTATACATCTATCTTCAATGTTTCTTTATAATTGAGAGGTTCAGAAATCTGCTAATAATGCAAAATGAATGATATCACCTTCATCATTTACTGCATTATCAGGAATCACTTCACAGTCATTCAACCTGCTTGGAGCTTGTCTGATTCTTTGAGGTCTCACAATTGCTTCCACTTCTTCTGGTTCATCTATATCATTATTTTTCACTTCTTCATTATCTGATTCATCACTTGAATCAGGATAAATGTAGCTTTGTTGATTCTCTTTACTGTATACTAGTTCCTCTTCCCATTTCCACTTCGCAGTCTCATTCACAATCACATCCCTAATGACATGTACCTTTTGAGTTACAGGATTATAAAGCTTATAGGCACCTATAGGATGATAGCCTATAAGTATCATAATTTCACTCTTATATTCAAGCTTGCTTCTCCTAACATCTGGTACATGTTTATAGCACAAAGAGCCAAAAACCTTGAAATGCTTCACACTAGGCTTTCTGCCACACCAAGTTTCCTCTAGTACCTTCAAATTTAGCTTCTTTGTAGGACATTTATTCAGAATGTAAGCAGTTGTAGTGACTGCTTCACCCCAAAACTTGTGTGGTAATTTTTTCTGCTTGATCATACTTCTTGCCATATTCAGTAGAGTTATGTTCCTTCTCTCAGCAAGTCCATTATGGTGAGGTGTATATGGAGCTGTCACTTCATGCACAATACTTTGATTGACACAGAAAGCTTCAAATTCTTTTGAGGTGTATTCTCCTCCATCATCAGTTCTCAAGATCTTAATAGATTTGTCACTTTCCTTTTCTATTAATATTTTGAATTTCCTAAATACCTCTAAGGCCTCACTCTTAAACTTGATTGTATACAGCCACATCATTCTTGTAAATTCATCAACAAATGTGATGAAGTATCTGCTTTCCCCCAATGTAGATACTTCAAAAGGACCACATATATCAGAGTGAACTACTTGCAGTGCTACACTAGCTCTTTTAGATGCTTTAGAAACAAATGAGAACCTATTTTGCTTACTTTTCACACACACTTCACAAATGGCTTTTCTGACATTTAGTTTTGGCAAGCCATACACCATTTCTTTAGAATTCAAATCACTAAGACTTCTAAAATTTAGGTGACCGTACCTCTTTTGCCATAAGTCTTCAACATCTTCACTCACTGCTGCAGACAATCACATCATTTTCCCACTTGAGATGTTGCATATGTATGTTCTATTCTTTGACATGTTTGATTTGAGCACCAAATTCTTCTTTGCATCAAACAACTTCAAAGAGTCACCATCCATAGTCACCAATGGTCATGAGATTATACTTCATCTCAGGAACATACATTACATCTTCAATAATGATTCTTTTGCCATCATTGCTTCTGATCACTATATTTCCACTACCTTCAGCTACAAGGTTTCTACTGTTAGCCAGTTTGATGCTTGTTTTCTTGCTCGTATCAAAGCTTGTCAACCACTCTCTATGTGATGTCATGTGGTTTGAGCATCCAGAGTCAAGAAACCACTCTTCATTCTTAATCTTCTCATCACTAGTAGTAGTCATCATTAACATTGTACTGTAATAATCTCCATGAGCCATATATGCTTCTTCATCAGTCTTTTGATTTTTTCTTGAACCATCATTCATCAACAAAGTGCCCATACTTCTCACAGTTGAAGCATTGCACCTTACTTTTGTCAAAATCCATCTTCTTGTTCTGACTTTTGCCAAAACCTCCTCTCCTCGATGATTCAACTTTGTCTTCAATCTTGTTCTTTCCATTGTTAGACCAATTTGCTTTGCCTTTTCCCTTCTTCTTGAAATCCTTCTGATTTCCCTCCTTCTTGGAAGTTTGAACTTGAAATGCTTGTTGAACTGATCTTTCAGAACTTCTATCAAGCACCAGGAGCTTATGTGCTTCCAATGAATTTTGCAGCTCTTCGATTTTCATAGTTTTCACATCCTTTGCTTCTTGGATAGCTACAACTATGAAATCGAACTTTGGACTTAAAGATCTCAACACTTTTTCTACTACCATCTGATCTGTAATGTTCTCCCCACAAGTTCTCATTTGATTGACAATGACTGTTAATTTTGAGAAGTAATCACTTACTTTTTGATTTGCTTCCATCTGCATTATCTCATACTTTCTTCTATATGATTGTAGCTTCACTTGCTTCACCTTTTCTCCACCAGTGTGATAGTTTTCTAAGATGTCCCATGCTTCTTTGGATCTTGTTGCTTTAGAAATCTTCTCAAAGTGCTGATTGTCAACATTATGCTGAATGTAGAACAAAGCTTTGCAGTCTTTCTTCTTGGCTTCCTTGAATGCAGTCCTCTGTGCATCAGTTGGATTCCCCACCAAATCCTCATACCCATTCTGCACAATTTCACTCACTTCTTGTGCTCCAAATAAAGATTTCATCAAAGCACTCCATCATCCCAATTCTTGTCGTGAAGAACCAGAATATTTGGTCCAAAACCATTGCTATTCATCTTGCCTATCAAGAATCTATCACTCAGTGTTTCCCTTGATTGTTCCCCTCACTTTTCACTCGCGTTTCCCTTAGATTGAACCAGGCTCTAGATGCCAATTATTAGAACAAGAGCATTGTGATGACAGTTAATGTGCATCAAACATGCAATTGCAGGATGATAGTAAAATGACACACACACTTATTTATAGAAAAACTTGGAAGAGAAGAAGGAGAAGAGAATAGAGATGATTCTCATTTATTATATTATTCACATTACAAAGTGTTATTTATATGTGTTACACAATTGCTTGCAAAGCAACTTATCCACACAAAGGTAACTAACTAACAACTAGTTTGTAACAAACATTCTAAAATTGGTAAAATGACAGTTATGAATTAAATCTAAATAGGAACAAGTCATTTGGATTTTTTTATTTATAAAACCCTTGCATCATTTATCATTATCTAAAAAGAAATTAAAGATGCCAAAATCCAAATAATAATTAATAACAATAAAATATCTAAAGTTTGATAAAGAAATTAAAAAAAAAAAAAATTGAAATTCAAATAACAATCAATGCATTAATAAAATTCAACTATTTAATCTTTGTTAAGTTACGAAAATTTGATACTATCAATGGTTTTACTAGCACACTCGTATGATTTTGTTAATATGATTTAATTTTATTTGAGGTGAAATTATTTTTATAATTAAGATAATTTTGGATATAGAAATAAAATTCTCATTTAAAATAGATTTTATCTTTTGAACGATCGAGTAAAATGTATCCGACAACTAAATTTTAGATGGACTTCAATTTCAATAAAAATTTAATTGGACCTTCTTGACATGATTTGAACATTGAAGAGATACAATTTATATTTTTTTTAAGATTTAAATATTAAAATGGTATTATTTTACATTAATTTATTAACATGCTTTTGATTCGTCACTTTTCTATTGTTTTGAGCTATTGCTAAAAAAATTGTTTGAAATTCTGAATTGAATAAAACCAAGATACAAGTGATTTGATGACTTCTTTAATTCTACTAAGTAGTGGCATAATTTGTGTACAAAATCTGCAATTAAAACTTTTTCATATTTTAAGAATTAGGTGAATTATACTCTATATTTAATTTTTGAACGAACTTAAATTTCAATAAAAATTTGAATGTAACTTCTATGATTTATTTGTAATTTGATTGGGGTAGATTTATGTATTTTTTTACAATAAAAAAATATTATATATGATTGAGTCATTTTCATGATGAAAACAGAATTAGTTGTATTTTGAAGTCACTGCTATATGTTAGTGAAGCAATTTAAATTCATCAAGACGAAATTATATTTTCAGTCTATTATATTTTATTAAATCATGGTTTAAATATCTTCAATAATATCTCTGCATTTTGTATTATAGATTGATATTTTTAATCGACGAGAAAAAAAATTCAAACAAACTCATAATTCAATTTTAACTTGAAGTAATATTCTTAAATAGAATTGGATGAAGTTACTATTTTTATAAAAAAACTTATTATAAGAATATTTTTTCGTTTGCATAAGTTTTTATGTTACAATGTTTGTCTACAAACTTTCATTCAGAGTGTTTTATTACTAGAATATTTATAGTTAGTGACTCAAGTTACACTGTTAAATAACATTGAGTTAATATCAACAAAAGAGGAAACATAAAAGGAGTATGGTAAAAAAAGTTGAAAAGTGACATTAGTTACTAGAAAATAAATAAAGGCTAAATGGGATCAGTAACTTCTCTCCAACTACCTCTCTAATGAAGCCCGTAGTGAACTATTGATAAGATAATGTGTCATGTTAATAACTTATGTATATAAACTCTTAGATAATCCTGCATTTAATCAAAGACATCTTTTCGACATCTTCTCTTTCAGTTAGAGACCTATTCATTCTCTTTGCCACACTATTCTGCTGTGGTTTCTTTCTAATTGAAAAATACTTCTAAATACCATGTTTCACACAAGATTATTGAAAATTTGAGTCAATGTACTCTATTCTATTATCTATCTGCAAATACTTTATTTTAATGTCCTTTTGATTTTCTACCCCGGCTTTCTATACCTCTTGAAGGTGATAGAAACTTCAAATTTATGTTTGAGGAAATAAACTTAAACCTTGTGTGAAAAATCATATATAAAAGTCACAAAATAACTTGAACCAACCAACCCTTACTAAGGACCCAAACTACACACACACATACAAAAAAAAAAAAAAAAACCAAGAACTCCACCTCCATTGGGTTGTAGCCAGACCCTTTCCCCTCTTTTAACTATAAAGAGACTTTCATTTCTCATCCCAAAGAGTTAGAAACTTAGTTCTTTTGATAGGTTTGGTTGTGTCTTTTTCTTCTTTATTGTCCCTTGTTCATGGCAAAAAATGGATGTGTGTGGTAAAGAACATTAATTTATTTCACCCACTTTATCTCAAGTTCATACTATTCTAATAGCGCTTTCATGTTATTATTGTTATATTTCTTGGTGTTACTATTTTGTTGTGGCTTAATTTATATTCATAAAAGTTTCAAACACTTTGTCGCGGCTTAAAATTTTGAGTGTTTCTCAAATTCAATTGAGACGGCACCAAAATTTATTTTAAAGTAGGAAAAACATTGGGAAACCTTTTAAAAAAAGAAAAATGGTATTTGAAACCAAATTTTGAGTTCGGGAGTCGATTATGCGTAGGTAGGGGTGAAAATAAGTCAAGTCAGACCAAACTTTGAAAAACCTGAGTCTGGCCTATGACCTATCATAGGCTTTTTTCCCGGCCTGACATGACCTTTTCAAAAGTATGATCTGACCTAAAACCCTATTTAAAAGTCTTATTCACATTAAAATATTTAAATGTTATATTTTACATTCTTTTTAAATAGACTAAACTATGCCTTTATATAAAAGAGAAACTAATAAAATTATAATTAAATCTAATATAATAATAACGAACAAATCTGCACTGCAACAACCTTCTAAGAAAACAAAAAGCAAAATGAAACCATAATTAGTCCATATACACATATCAAGCTACATGCTCTATATATACCAATTTACATGATGCTCTCCACATACCAATACCAATGTATATATCTATATATATATTAAATAAAAAATGATTTTTCTAACAAAATTATTTTTAAAAAATCTGAAACAAATACCCTTTAAACCCTAAAAAATAATTTTTGGTTTCAAAGAATAGATTTTTTTTCATGAAACAAACGCTCCCATTATTACCTCTCAAACAAATATGAAACGACTAATGAGTGTTGGTCTAATTGAACAGCTATCGAACATGGAACCACTACCGAATATAGAATAGCTACCGAATATAGAACGACTACTAAGTGATTTCCTAATTGATGGACTTTAAAATAGGAAATAATATTGTTAATAAATAATAATAGAAAAATAAAATTAATAAATAATAAAATATATATAGGCTGGTCTGTCATGCCTAATAAACATTTCTATAAGCTTGAGTCTGACCTATTTAAATAAATAGACTTTAAAAATAGCATTAGTCTAGTCTTTTATTAAATAGGTCAGGTCAGACCATAGGCCCCTGACGGACCAGATATCTTATTCTTATCCCTATGCGTAAGGAAGGTTTTATCATCCTACGACATCTATTAAAATACAGTTACCTTCAATTCATTGTGCAAAATTAATGTTACCTTATATAAATTTATTTTTCCTTTTTTAAATCCAAATATAATTTTTCAAAATAAACTAGAGATAAAATTGTATTAACAATATAAGGTAGAAAAAAAATTATTATGTATGACAAGAGTGCGATCTTGCTCCTACGTATCTCCCGATTGGATGGAGAAATCAAAGCTATATAGTTCTTGGGTAAAAAATGCGGATGTGTTGATTGCTTTTAAAGAAAGATGTTTTGTTACATAAATTTAGATGTTAATTTGATAAAGGAAAAAAACATCGAGACTGAGAAATTTATTATAACAAGTATGTTTGGTTGTTTGTTTGAAATTGAATGAAAATGTTTAAGATCATAAAGTTGTCATAACTCATGAGTTTTAAACTAGGACTGACAAGATGTCATATCTTGATTAGTCCAATTTTATTAAAAGATTATTAATTTAAAGGTTAAAATCATCAATTTGTCACAACTCAGATGTTATAAAGATTAATAAAATGACTCATCTCAATCAATTTTAATATTTATTGTTAATATTTTATTTTTTTAGGATAGTAAGTGGACCTTGTCCAACTCATAATTTACATATAACTGAGTATATATA
>NC_021165.2:47083873-47104323 GCF_000331145.2 Cicer arietinum
TATATATATATATATATATATATATATATTAAAACTAAACTAAACCTAAATCACTACCCATATATATAACATTAAAATATTAAACCTAAAACGAAATGGAGATGTAGTGGTGTGGTGGCGCCGATTTCCAATAGAAGAAAAGCAACAAGTTCAAGTAAGAAAAAAAAAAGGAAAAAAAAAAAGAAGAGAAAGCTAGATAGAAAGAGTACAAATGTGGGAGAAGGAGAGTGATGACGGAAGACTTCGTGTACAGAGGTGGCATGCAGAGGAGCGTGGTGTTCGGTTAACGAAGGCGCGTGCAGTCAATCGGAGATAGCGATAGTGGTGGTATGAGGTCTGAAAACAGAAGTGGTGGTCTTATACCTACGACAATAAAATTGCTCCATCTTCTTTTTTATGGTTTTTTATTTTTATTTTTGTTGAATATTCTGATTGAATTAGTTTTTGTAATGAGATACAAGAATTGATTTGTCTTTTTATGTGTTACTTTTTAAAAATTTTGCTTTCATGGTGAATTGTATTTGTAGATGTATTGAAAAAACTAAAATTTATTGGGTTTCTAAATTTTTTTCAGAACAATCTCCTTCTCATGTTCTTTTCTATTTTCAACTCCCCTTCCTTTAGTGATTTTTGTTCTCAATTTATAGCCTTAAGTGATGAATCAGAGTGTCTATGAGATAAAATTGAGTTATGGTTTTTGATTGTTTTGGAACAAAAATTTAGCAACTTGAGATAATTAAGAAAATAAGTGGCTAATCTTTTTGATTGAATGTTCAAATGGTGAAAATAATTCTCTTATTAAACTAAAAACAAAAATAAAATATAGGGGCTGTGCTGCAACAAGCTTGCAGCAGGAAACATAAAAGAAGAAGCGAAAATAAATGAGGAAAACAAAAAAACAAAAAGGAGAAAGAAAAGAACGTACAAAAACAAAGCAAGCAAAGTAAAGTTGCATGCATACGTAGGTAGGAGAGCAAACATAGGAAAGCAGACATGCCTAAAGATACATTTCTTTAATTATTATTTTTTTGTTTTATTTACTTATTTTAATTTGATGTTAAACGTAATGTAACAAAATTATATAGACTTAAAATTGGTCAAGATTTAAAATAACGATGTTTTTTTTACTTTATAATGATAAGTGCAAAATATTTAATATACATATTAATTTTTTATTTTATTTTTTTGAATTATTTTCAATTGGTCGGACAAAATTGGAGTACTACATTATTTTTAAAAATTAGACATCTTAAGCTTTCCAGAGATTGGTCAACTTATTAATTTCAACATTTTTTCTATTTAATAAATTCGGTGAAGTTTGTTCTAAAATGCAGAAAAATTGTTAGAAATGATGAAATATTAAAGTGTCCATACTATCTTACTTATATTTTTATACAAGTTGAAAAATGATTTTTATTCTTGAAATATAAGGTTTTGGGCTATGAATTCCTTAAGGATGAGCCTAGTATGTGTGGGAGAACATTGAAGAAAGGCTTGTACAAATAGGGAACCAAGTTGTGAGCCTTCCAATTGTTGGGAGAACAAATTTCAAGTCTTTGCATGCTATTCAATTTAAATCAGTGCTTTAATTTTATGAGATTAAAAGTATTAAGTACATTTTTAAAAGTGTTAGAGTTGTGGCTATGAATTCTTTAAAAGATGAGCCGAGTACAAATTAAGGAAAGTTTGAAACAAAGATTCGTCCGAAAAGGAATCGAGTTGTGAGCCTCCTATTTATAGGGAGAGCAAGTTTCATATTTTTGTGTACTAACTAATGGGTTTTAATTCATTAATATTTTGTTAAGCTTTATGAATTTTAAAGTAGATATTTAATTGTTTTTGAATCCAAAACCAATGCCTTTTAGTGTTTATAAGTTTACGAGTTGAAAGTGTAATTCTCATAAGTACTAAATAAGATGTTGCAATGTGAAGATGCAAACGTATTAGATCAAGGTCATGTGATATGTTTTTAAGTAACTTAAGAAAAACTTCAAGAGGAAAGGGCACCTACTAACATGCAAAAAATGTTATACGTGTTTGGATTGTTTAAGTATTTATCGTTTGATTGTGATGGTGTGTATTCCATAATTGTTGCTTATATGCTTTGATGTCTTACCCCTATATATTTTATGGTACTCACGTGATTTAATTCATATGCAATGTTATATATGTATGTATGAATGTGTATTATTGTAGACTTATTATTTTATGAGAATTTGACATTTTAATCATTATCATTTGAATTTTATTGAGAAATAATGCAACTCTTTAGATATATGTGATATGATACTAATTAGAGTTGGTGAATATGTTCATGTATACATGAACCTTAGTGGTGATTTGTGATTGATACCACAAATTCTTCTGGGAATTTTGCGTTAGTGGTGATCCGTGATGAGTGCCATAATCCATGTAGGGATATGATAATGTTGTTTGGAGAGAACCTCACAATAATTTAGTGGTGATCTGTGATAGATACCATGAACCCTTGTAGTGCATTGTTATTATAAAAGTGTTTATGTGATAACACTTTTCTTGATTGTACTATTTATATGCTATTTTTGTTTGGTGAACCTTGCACATATTTTTGTTTGGGCTGAATGTCACCTTTGATAAGATGGTATTGACATTGGAAGTACATGATTCAGATTAGTAGTCAAGCTCTTTACGCTTGATGTTAGTTTCATGGACAATTTTTTATGTCAGAATTGTTTTGGGGGACTCTTAATTATCAACATAGTTTTCTTTTTGGTTTATCTGTTTGGCATACTTAAATATTGTAATGTGACTTTTGCAAACTGCAATTCTCTACTTTCTTAGGTTGTGCGTAAGAATTTACATTGAAATTCTTCAATTTTATAAAGTGTACATCATATTTTAAAACTTTGGAGATTACTCTGAATGATATTATTGAAATAAAATTTATTTTTTTTTAAAGAAAAAAAATTACTCAGGTATTTTTATAAAAAGAAAAGAATAATTATCTTGAAGCATTTTTGAAATTAGAGTTTAGAACTTCATGGGTAACGCTTTAAAAATTGGAGTGTTATAAATAACACAAACTGTGTCATAATTATGAACATTTACATGCATCGAAAGCAACTATGTTCCTAACGTAAAATAAGGACTAAGACTCTTTTTATGCAAATAAAAAAAATAGGTAAAAAAAATGAAGTACAATTCACATGCTTAATAATAATAATAAGCTATTCTTTCTTCTTTCATCTCATGACCTAAGTTTTATATGATGATATCCACTACAAAGATCAATCTTTGAAAAGATGGTGACACCATGTAGTTGATCTTAAAAATTATCGAGCCTAAGTATCGAATATCAATAATTGATCTCAATCTTGCTGAAAACTCGACTATCAACACAAATTGTCCAACATCCATTATTCTTGGGCACTAAAATGACAGGAACAATACAAGAACTAACATTTTGTGTATTAATCCTTTGTTCAATAGTTCTTCAACTTGATGTTGAATTTCTACATGCTCTTGTGAACTCATCATGTAAGTTGGTCTATTTGAAATGATAGGTCATAGAATAAGGCCAATATCATGTTGGATATCTTGCATAAGTGGCAATCCAAGTGACACGTTTCTAGTACAACAATTGAAAATTCAGTGAGCAATTTTTTAATTTCTACTGGAAGAACAATTGTAGCATTTTACTAGAACATTAAAAGAAAACTCATGGTTTTAACTCCCTCAATTGTCATCTTGAATTGTTCCTTTGTCACCAAAGACACCAATAGTATGAATTTTTTTTTCTTTCATTGATTTCGTGTGGTGGTAATGGAGTTAACTTAACTTTTACTATATCTTTTACAATTGAGCATGTGTTGGCATAACTGTCATATAAGGCTTATGTGGTCTCCCAAGTAAAAGGTGACTTGCATCCATATGAATGACATCACACTATAATTTATCGTTATATTTTGGATCAAAGAAAAAACTCATTGGACAACACTTCATGACTTTCACTTCATTGCCTTTGTTGAGCCACTGTAAGTTTTATGGATGTGGATGATTTTAGGTTGTTAGCTCCAATTTATCCACCAGATAATCACACACCACATTGTAAAAACTTCTACTGTCAATGATAACATTACAAACCTTTCCTACAACAATTAGGTGTGGAAGTCTTAGGCATGGTTCTTCCTTAATTGACATTGTGTTTAGGTCTCTTTTAATCACAAGTGATTTGTTGAAGATTGGCGCTAATTAAGGAGAATCAACAGATTTGTTTTGTACAGTTTTATGACAGCTGTATGTCCATTAAATATAGATTAGTATTAGCTAATTCCTAGCCTTTCCTATCTTATTAGAATTAGCAATTATGAGGAGAATAACTTCCCTAATTCTTAGGCTAGATTAGCGCCCAGCCTTAATCTCCTAGTCTGTATAAATTCTGCTTTGTATTATTGTAAAGATACAGAAAATAAAATAAGAAAGTTCCGCATGGTATCAGAGCTCGATCTGATCCATCCCTAAGAAAACCCTAGCGCCGCCAGCAATGGGTGAACCTTCCGACAAACAGCCAAAGATGGAAACTGGATCATTTCCGACCAGTTCACATGATGGGCTCAGTCATCTCATCACTGGCCATAAATTAAATGGTCAAAACTATACCCAATGGGTAAGATCAGTCAAGATCTTCCTTCAAGGAAAAGGGAGAGAAGACTACATCACAGGAGACACAAAATGTCCCCAAGAAGGAGATGCCACCCTTCAAAAATGGAAACTTGAGAATAGCCAAGTAATGTCATGGCTGCTCAACACCATGACCAACGAAATTGGTGAAAATTTCATGTTCTATGATTCGGCAAAGGAGATATGGGATGCTGTGAAGGAAACATATTCAAATGTGGACAATACCTCTGCCATATTTGAGATAAGAAGCATTCTACACAACCTTCGACAAGGAGAATCTTCTGTTACTGAGTATTTTAATACACTTAGTAGACATTGGCAACAACTAGATGTATATGAAGAAGTCACATGGGACTGTCCAGGGGATAAGAAAAAATTCAAAGAGCTGGTGGAGAAGGACAGAATCTACATGTTCCTATTGGGACTAAACAAGGACCTTGATGAAGTCCGTGGAAGGATCCTTGGAACCAAACCTCTTCCCAAAATTCGGGAAGCCTTTTCAGAAGTAAGGAGAGAAGAGAGCAGGAGGAAACTCATGTTGGGAAATGCCACCTCAACACCTCCCACCGAGAGCTCAGCAATGGCTGCAAGAGGAAACCAAATTCGGCCATTTCAAAAGAAAAATCGTCCCTGGTGTGATCACTGCAAGAAACCAGGCCATACACAAGAAATATGTTGGGTTATACATGGAAAACCCCCAGAAGCCAAGCAATTCAAAAGCAGGGACAGCAGAGGCAACGCAATTTTTAACTACCAAGAAGCTGAGGTAAAATCTACTTCATTTCCATTTAACAAGGAACAAATGGAGGCTTTACAAAAAATCTTCAAACAAACCATGCTCTCTACAGAAAAAGGTGGTACGGCTGTAGTGGCTCAGAGAGGGAATGTCTCACATGCTCTAAATACTAGCATGGGAAAAACAAAGTCATGGATTGTTGACTCAGGGGCTTCAGATCACATGACTGGAAATTTTAATTTGTTTACTAGTTATTCTCCTTATCCATTTAACTGCACTGTCCGAATAGCAGATGGCACACATTCTAAGGTCATGGGTACAGGATCAATTATTTTGTCACCTAATATTACACTAGAATATGTTCTATATGTGCCAAAACTTGATTGCAACTTGCTGTCCATTAGCAAAATCACAAGAGATTTGAAATGTGTTACTAAATTTTCTCCTAACTTGTGTGAATTTCAGATTTTGGAGTCGGGGAAGACGATTGGCAGTGCTAAAGAGTGTGCTGGACTCTACCTACTTCAAGCTGAAGAATTAGAAAGAGGACTCAAGAACCAGTCATATGCAGCAGCTAGTGTTCCAAGTAGTGACAATCCTGTAATGTTATGGCACTATCGATTAGGCCACCCAAATTTCATGTATCTGGAAAAATTATTTCCTTCTTTATTCAATAAAAATCAGAAGCATTTTCAGTGTGAAATTTGTCAATTGTCCAAACATACACGTAGCCAATACCCACCCCAACCCTATAAGCCATCCCAACCTTTCGCCCTAATTCATAGTGATGTATGGGGACCATCACGCATTAAGAATGTTACTGGTTCTAGATGGTTTGTCACGTTCATTGACGATCACACTCGTGTTACCTGGGTATTTTTAATGAAAGAGAAATCAGAAGTAGGAAGGATCTTTGAGGTTTTCCACAACATGGTGCAAACTCAATTTCACAACAAGATCCAAGTGCTTAGAACTGACAATGGTTGTGAGTACTACAATTCGATTCTAAGTTCTTACCTACAAAAAGTTGGCATTGTTCACCAAAGCTCTTGTGTGGACACTCCACAACAAAACGGAGTTGCGGAAAGAAAGAATAGACATATTTTGGAAGTAACTAGATCAATCATGTTAGCCACAAATGTCCCGAACCAGTTTTGGGGGGAAGCTGTCCTTTCGGCAACACACCTTATAAATAGAATGCCTTCCCGGATCCTTAACCTCAAGACCCCCCTCTCCACACTCCAAATCTTCTTCCCAACCAGCAAAATACTCACCTCCATTCCCTTAAAGATTTTTGGATGCTCATCCTTCGTCCACAACCACAACCCACACCGTAGTAAACTTGACCCCAAATCTATCAAGTGCATTTTTCTTGGTTACTCACCTCACCAAAAAGGGTACAGATGTTACTCACCCATCACCAAAAAATTCTACCACACCATGGATGTAACCTTCTTTGAGAACCAACCATACTACCCCAAAGTTGGCATTCAGGGGGAGCAAGTACACACATATCCAATTGAAACTTTAGAATACCAACCTTGGATGTTTGAACAAACAGAAACTGCCCCTATCCCAGCTGAAAGGACAGCAGAACCTGAACCGGTTGTTGTAACAGAAACTGAAGCAGTGGCCGAGGCAGAAAATGGAAAAAACAATGAAATTGGAACAACCCAACATAATCAAACAGAAACTGAAGCAGTGGCCGAGGCAGAAAATGGAAAAAACAATGAAATTGGAACAACCCAACATAATCAAGGTACACACGAAGGAAGTTGGAAAACTTATGAAAGAAGAAGGAGGAAGGAAGTAGAGCCTAGCACAGCTCCACCGCAAAGCCATGAGTCTCACCAGATTCCAGAAAATGAAATCCCTACAGGTAACGTTGTCCCAAACTCTAAACTCCTTGTGAATCTTGACACTGTTGATATTGATATTCCTATTGCTGTAAGAAAAGGGGTGAGAACTTGCACTCAACACCCTATTGAGAATTGTGTTTCCTATGGAAAATTATCACAAAACTACAGATCATTTGTAGCAGCCATTGACAACATAGAAATTCCAAGGAATGTTCAAGAAGCTCTACAGAAACCTGAATGGGCAGCAGCTGTAACTGAAGAAGTCCAAGCACTGGTAAAAAATGGCACATGGGAAATCACCACAATACCTGAAGGGAAGAAACCAGTGGGATGCAAGTGGATCTTTTCGGTTAAACACAATGCTGATGGGAGTATAAACAGGTACAAGGCCCGATTAGTTGCAAAGGGATTTACACAATCATATGGAGTGGACTATGAAGAGACCTTTGCACCTGTGGCAAAACTCAACTCAGTCCGGGTCCTATTATCATTGGCAGCAAATCTAGATTGGCCCCTACACCAATTAGATATAAAGAATGCCTTCCTAAACGGTGAGCTAGAAGAGGAGGTGTATATGCAAATACCTCCCGGGCTTGAATCACATGACACCTCAAACATGGTATGCAAACTCCATAAATCCCTCTATGGCTTGAAATAATCTCCAAGAGCATGGTTTGATAGACTAACAAGAGTTGTCAGGGAAGATGGCTTTGCCCAATGCCAAACAGACCACACTATGTTTGTTAAGCACTCTCCGGAGGGAAGAATAGCCTTATTTATTGTCTATGTTGATGATATTGTTATTACAGGAGATGATCATGATCAAATCAGCCACCTCAAGAGTATCTTAACCGAAGAATTTGAAGTCAAAGATTTGGGCCAACTCAAGTACTTTCTAGGAATGGAAATTGCTCGGACAAGGGATGGTATTTGTGTTTCTCAAAGGAAATACACTTTGGATTTACTCAAAGAAACAGGGATGCTTGGATGCAAAGTTGCCAATACTCCGGTAGAACCCATGAAACAAAGTGAAGAAGAAAGTGTACCTGCTGATAAGGATAGATACCAAAGCTTAGTTGGAAAACTAATCTATCTAACTCACACTAGACCAGATATTGGTTTTGCTGTGAGCTTGGCTAGTCGCTACATGTCCAACCCAACTGAGACTCACATGAAGGCTCTAAATAGAATCCTTCAATACCTAAAGGGTACACCTGGCCGCGGGCTCTATTTCCAGAAGAGCCACAACCAGGGAATTGAAGTTTATACCGACTCAGATTGGGCAGGGAGTTTATCTGACAGGAAATCCACCACAGGCTATTGCACCTTTGTATGGGGAAACTTGGTAACATGGAGAAGTAAGAAACAATCTGTGGTCGCTAGAAGTAGTGCAGAAGCTGAATTCAGAGCTATGGCACAAGGAATTTGTGAAGGGATTTGGCTCAAACGAATGTTGGATGAGATCAAAATTCCTACTAACTACACTATGAGAATACTTTGTGACAACAAGGCAGCTATAAGTATTGCAAAAAACCCGGTTCACCATGATAGAACAAAGCATGTGGAAATAGACAAACACTTCATTAAGGAGAAAATTGATCATGAGATCATAAGTGTTAACCACATCTCATCAAACAGACAAACAGCAGACATTCTAACAAAGGCACTTTCAAGGCACACATACGAAACTATCAGGTCCAATCTGGGTATGATAGATATCTACCACCCAGATTGAGGGGGAGTGTTGAAGATTGGCGCTAATTAAGGAGAATCAACAGATTTGTTTTGTACAGTTTTATGACAGCTGTATGTCCATTAAATATAGATTAGTATTAGCTAATTCCTAGCCTTTCCTATCTTATTAGAATTAGCAATTATGAGGAGAATAACTTCCCTAATTCTTAGGCTAGATTAGCGCCCAGCCTTAATCTCCGAGTCTGTATAAATTCTGCTTTGTATTATTGTAAAGATACAGAAAATAAAATAAGAAAGTTCCGCATGATTCACCATGATCAACAACAGTAAGTTCTTCATCATACAACGGCTCTACCTCCTATTCTTTAGGCTCATTTTGAGCTTATTCTTCTTTTTCAGGCTCTTCATATACTTCTCTTTTGATTATTGTGATGGTTCTTCAAGTTGAACATGTTGAGGCTATATGTCAAAAACCCTAGAATTTGAAGCATTTGGGTGCCTTAGTTTGTGTTTCTTTTAGTGGTTTACAAATAGGTTTACTTGAGGTATAAGGTTGATCACCTTGTATTTTGTAGGTATACAGAGAGTTTTGGAAGAAGGAAAAATTTCAATAAGTATACCTTTTGGGTCAATGGATCTTCACTCGAATGTCTAGACAAATAACATAGTCTAATGACTAGCATTGTTGGAGATAAGCAATATCAGAGTTTAATCCCCCAAAGTAACATGTTGTCTGGTTATCCCTTTCTTGGATGTTGCACTTCATCGTCCATTTCTCAAATTCTCTAGTGAAATTATCTTGATAATAATGTGAAGGCAAAAACTTTCTAATTCATTATTAAATCTTGTTTTTTCCTTCACGTACTCGTTTCTTTCAAAGATTCTCCCACCAAATAGAGGAATGCTTTTTTAATTGGAGAACAATTATCTTCACTTTCTTTTCTTCTAGTATCTCTTTATACTCGAAGATTTGTTCTACAATTTGAAGTCAATCAACAAATTCATTTGGAAGAGGCATTCCTTCAAAATCAAGAATATCTACCATGATGTCATTGTCTCTAAATGATTGTCTTGTCAATGACGGCTGCTCAATGATGATAAATCACTACTAGATTTGTCATCGTCTAATTAAATGTGTTGCACTTTCAACTGTGCTTGTTATGCATTCACAGTTTCTTGTAACCTCTAAAAATTATGAAATCCTAGGAAATATTTGAGGCATAAATATTATTTTGAAATTTTTTGGTGACATGAAACCTATGACATGGCTTCCTTTTACACATGGCACAATGGAAGTAATTGAAAATTGGCATGTGTTGATGATGTGTCAAATGAAGTGGTCGTCTTCAACCTCTAGAACCCATCAGTAGGTCGTGGTGGCACGTAGTGGTTTGACAAGTTTTCCAGCAAGCTTCATGGTGGCAAGTGAAAGCCGTGTTTATGACCAAAACTTTTCATTATTAGGAGTTTGGGCCATTCCAGAAGCAATGATTGCGTTATTTTTACAAAAATGAAAATGACTGCAAAGTAGAGTTTTGAAGGTGGTAGCTTGTTTTCACTTTGAACACCTCCAAAAAACTCAAAAATTTTCGTTGATTCTCTTACTCAAACTAACATCGGATTTGAAACCTTCCTCTAATGCCAAACTTGCTCATAAACCTAAACATAACCCACACTCTCAATATCTAAAAAGAGAAAACTCCATTTTACTTGAAACATGGAGGATAATATGGTTGGAACCAAGTTGGTTTTCCACTTAGATTTTTTATGTTAACAAAAGTAATTTATGAGAACAACAGAAATACTTCATTAAGTATGAAAAAATTGGAAAAAGAAAATCAGAGGAATGTACCAGAGGATACTCACTAGAGGATACCACTAGAGTATATCATCATAGGAAATAAAAAGGTTAGAGGAAACAAAATCAAATCAATCAATGAAATGCACGCTCTGAAAAATAACGTGCATCTGCATTTGAAGGTTATGAAGATTGCCTCTGATGTCTAGGCCTAATGTCTGGGTCTGATAGGGTCTTTATGCGGCTGCCTTTGAAGACTCAACGTTCTTTTGGAAGCTCATAGTATTTCTACATGCTTTGAGGAATAATATTTTTACATGCTCTTACAAACAATATTTCTACATGCTCTGATGAACAATATTTCAACATGTCTCTAATGAACAGTAACTTAAGCATACATCTGAAGTAACTTCACACAATCCTGCCTCTAAAGCTTATGTTTTGCTGACTCTGATGACTACAACACGTTCCAAGAATGTTGCCTCTAAAGCTGCAACAAATTTGAAGATTGCAACACGTTCCAAAGTACTGCCTCTGATAATGAAACAAATGTGAAATTACCCAAACAACTACTTCTTAGTCACACAGTTTGCATCTGAGTATCAAGTAAACAAAGAATACATCATCTGACACCAACAATCAAGTTATACTCTTATGAAGAAAAGTCAATGCCTCTGATGAAAAGTCAACGATTCTTGTCAAAGATAAATTTCACTTAGCCGTATAAATTTTGTTTGAAGGTTCAAGAACACATCCCAATAATTGTTCTCGTCGAAATAAAATCACACATATGAAGGAAGGTTCAAATAAATAATTTCCAAATGCAATATGAAGAAAATACACATCATTTCATTATATATCAATTGCTTAGATTATATTTGAAAATAAAGAATTGGCTAAAGGACATTGTATCAAAACACATCTTCATAATTATTTTTGAAGAAAATCATTGTTGACTAAGTTGGAATGAAGCTACGACTCAAAATTCTCAAAGGACTAAACTAAAGCCCTAATTTCAACTATAAATACTGGATCAAAGTTGAAGAAAAAATACAAGAACAACACAAACACACAAACTCAGAAATCCAAAAAATCAAAGTTCTTAAAAAAAACCTCAAGAGCTCAACTTTATAAGTATTCAGAGTTGAAGGTTTTATGTTATGGAAAAGAACTTGTTCAAAGAAAAATATCCTTAGTGCTTCATTGTTAGAGTAAGAAAATCATTGTAATAAATATGCTTAGTAGAAGCAAAACCAAAATAGTTTTAAACTCATTGTAATCTAGCCCGATAATGGCTTTAGTGTGCCTCAAGCAATTTGTGAATCTCAAGTTGTGTTGAGAAGACTTGGCTTGTAGGGTCAATGTGTTAGTGTGCCTTCAACAATATCAGATTGTCAGATTGTATGGAGAAGACTTGACTAATAGGGCCAAGGTGTTGTGTGCCTTCAACAATCTGGGGTTGTTAGGTTTTGTGGAGAAGACTTGACTGGTAGAGTCAAAGTGTTTTTGTTCCTTAAAAAGTTTGGGGTTGTCAGTCTATTTTGAGGTAAGGTGCTTTGTAATTCAAGTTGTTGAATTAGCTAGTGAATTAAATTGTTGAGACAAAATCTCTCAAATGATTTTAATGATAACATAATTACTTAAAAGATTATGATTGTGGTTAATGATTAATATGTGCTTTTGAGTGTATTCATATAAGAAAATAGGTTATTAATCACTAAGCCAAAAACAAGAAAAATCTGATTCAAATCTAAGGATGGAAAACGGCGAGGATGGCCTCGCTAGCTGATAAATCTTCAAATATGCACAATATGCGTCCTCACCAGAACAAATGCTTTTATTCATTAAAGAAATGCACAACAATGTCAAAGAATGAATAAATAAAAGTATTTGAAATAAAGAAGTTAGAAGACCAAAAGGAAAAGGACAAGAATAGCCAGATCTAAGTCTAGAGAATGACAGACTAGGCTGACGATGGTTCAACAAAGTTGAAAGCAACTCTTCAAGCATGTGCAAAGGCTAAAATCAGACCATTTATTGTGCTTGCATGAATGAATACATGAAGAAGTCAAGTTAAAGAAAGACAACAACAAACAAGCCAAAAATGGAAGATCACATGTGAAAACAGATCTGATCCTCGGACTGGAGGATGGCAGACCTATGAAAGAGGGTAGCTCTCTCTCTTGTCAACATCACCCTCAAAAGTTGAAATCAACCTAGTTCTTAAAGTTTTGAAAAAGGTGTAGCTCACATGGTCAAAGAAACAGCCTTGCACTTTTTGATAAAAGAGAATAGACAAGGACATCTCAAGATCAAGTTTTAAGGAAGCTGATCTGCATGTGCAAGGATGGCCTCTGCCAGTCCAAGAACAAGCTGAATGGCAGTTCTGTAATTATGATAAAAAATCTTGGATATTTTGTAATGAATTCCAACGGTCATCAAAGAGCTTGGACCTCTATAAAATGCAGCAAGCTCTTCATCATAAAACACACAACACAATTGCATAAAAAGATCAAGCATCTTAAAGCTATCAAGAGCAATACCCATCCTCACATCACACTTTCTTCAATCCTACACAAGATCTTTGTAAATCCTTTGAGAAAGTATTTAGAATCAATCACTCTCATATTACTTTGTAATTTCCATGTGAGATAGACTTGGAAATATTTGAAAATTTATTGTAAGCTTGGTGAAGCTAAAGAATACACATTTTGTAATCATCCTCAGCGTGAGGTTGATCTGTTTGAACTTTAGTTAAATCTCACAAGGGTGCGAGGACTAGACGTAGCCATCTTTGGGTGAACTAGTATAAAATTGTGTGTGTCTCTCTCATATTCTTCTCTCACTCTTTGGCTCAACTCAAAACTGAAGGTTTGAAAAACCCATCCTCGGACTTACCATCCTCAGCGAGAGGATAGTTTTCAAAACACTTGAAAATTATTTTTAACAGCAAAATCCCTATTCAACCCCCCTTCTAGTGATATTTAGCTACATCAATTGGCATCAGAGCAAGGTTCTCTAAAAAATACACCTAACATTGTATGAGAAAAAGATCCAAAAAGAAAAATGTCAAAAGCTAAGTATATTCCTGAAGGAGGATCATCCAGCCGACCTCCCTACTTTGATGGTACAAATTACTACCACTAGAAAGGTAAGATGAGACTATTTCTCATATCACGAGACAACAACATGTGGTATGTGGTTGAACATGGGGATCACGTCATCAAAACCAACAACATAGACGCAACCTCCGATGAGAAACCTCAAGCACAATGGACGACATATGAAAACGCTAAGGTACTTCTAAACTCTAAAGCTCATTTATTTCTAACGTGTGCTTTGAGCAGGGAAGAGTATGACAGAGTTGAAGAATGCAAAAATGCTAAGGAACTCTGGGACACTCTAAGGATCCATCATGAAGGATCAAGCCATGTTAAAGAAGCAAGGATTGACATGGGAGTAAGAGAGTTTGAATTATTTGAAATGAAGGAGGAGGAAACCATTGATGAAATTCTCTCAAGGTTAACAATCATACTAAACAACTTAAGATCTCTTGGAAAGGTATACTCTGTTCAAGAGAGGATAAGAAAAATCCTAAGGAGTTTACCAAAAGAATGGAGACCAATGGTGACTGCCATCACGGAAGCAAGAGACTTGAAAAACATGAAATTAGAAGATCTAGTTGGAACTTTAAGAGCTCATGAACCTTTGTTGCTAGACGACAAACCAAACAAAAAGGGAAGAATGATTGCTTTAAAATCCAACCAAATAGAAAGTTCATCCTCCAAGAAGAATGAATATCTCATAAAAAAGGAAAACTCAAAGTATCCTCTATCTGAGGATGAGGATGAACTCGTTCTGATTTCTAGAAGACTTCAGAGAATGATAAACAGAAGAGGACATGATAGAGGATCTCCTCGAAAAGAAAAAACTTACAAAAGTCAGATAACTTGTTTTGAATGCAACAATATGGGACACTACAGAATTGAGTGTCCTTTAAACAAAAGAAACTCAAAAAGATTTCCCTACAAAAATAAATCTATGATGATTACTTGGGATGACAGTGACGAGTCATCCTCTGAGTAAGAAAAGGAAGAAGAGACCAACCTCTGTCTTATGGCAAAATCAGAAACTGAAAAGGTAAGTATTTCTGATCTATGTCCTACTTGTGAGAAATTAGAAATTGAATTTGATAGCCTCTTAAATGACTCAGACATTTTATCTCAAAAATGTATATTTCAAGAAAACCAACTTGTTGAGATAAAGAAACAAAATGAGGAGCTTCGAAAAAAGAATGATGAGTATATTAAAATATTCAAGATTTGTAGCATTCTCATATTCAGATGTCAGAGCAACAAAAAAATTTTAACGAGAGGATAGTCGAAACTCATCCTCAACCTCCTGACAAGGACACATAAAAGGAAATTTTGAAAATAGAGGTTAAAGAACTAAAAAATTACATTTCCAACTTTGTCAAATCTACAGAAACATTTCAAAAAATAATGGGATCTCAAACTGGAATATTTGACAAGGCTGATATTGGTTTTAAAAGTTCTCAAAAATAGAAATTGTATGAAAAAAATTTCTTGCCTAAAAAACAAAAGGATAGGCCAAAATGCACTTTTTGCAAAAAATTTGGGCATACTTTCAAGATATGTCATGCTAAGAAGAAAGCTGAAAATATAAAGAAAGCATGTTCATTCTGTGGTAAACATGGGCATAATAATTCTATTTGTTATCACAAAAGGAAAATCCTCACAAGAGGAAAAACTAACCAACAAGGACCCAATGATATATGGGTACCCAAGTTACTCTTAACCTCTAACACAGGTTCATCCTCTGATCAACAAAAGAAAGCCTTGGTACTTGGACAGTGGCTGCTCAAGGCATAAGACAAGGGATAACCACTGGTTTATTTCCTTGGATATAAATGATAGAGGACCTCTCTCTAAGGTACGCAAAATTACGATCCTCTGTGATAATGCTAGTGCAATAAATCTTTGAAAAAATTCTCATTCAACAGTCTAGATCTAAGCACATTGAAATCAAACATCATTTTATAAGAAATCATGTTCAGAAAAGGGATATAGAATTAATTTTTGTTGATACTAAAAATCAGTTGGCTGATATTTTTACCAAACCTCTCTAGGAGGATAGGTTCAAAAATATCTTGGAAAAACTCTCCATCATTAATTTGCCCAAAATTATCTAATTAATTTTTATTGTGTAGCATTATTGTGTCTCTTTTCTTGTGATGATTTTTTTAATTAAAATCAAGTGAAAGATCACATGTGATCTTTAAAAAAAAATTATAGCAAAAGTTGTGAGGATGGCAAAAACACCAGAGGACACAAGTGTCCATTTTGGTGTAACTTCCTCTTGTCATGTCAGACAAGAAAATGCACACGCCTCCTTTCATTGGCTAGCATATGTGGCACTGCCTCCTTGGGTCTTGCTCTACATTTAATGCGCAGACGGCTATTTATGACCGTCACAACCACTCACATGCTCCTAGTCTGCCTACTCTATCATCATTAATACATATTAAATGGATTCATCGTCTGCCTCCTTCATCTTCCTCTAACGATCACAACATTTCAAAACTCCAACCTCTTCCTTCTGCAACGGTTACATGTCCAACCTCTTCAAGAGGATCGTTTTGATTTATTTTTTTTTAAAAAAAATTGTTTGTTGTTACCTGTGCATCAATTTCTGAATAATATTGGTTAAAAATTTATTTCTCTTATGTTTCCATTTTTTTGATGGTTGACAAATTCAGGGGGAGATAAATTATGATCATCATGTTATCAACTCTTTGTTTAAGATAATACTTTATGAAACCACTATTTCAATCCTAGGTTAGGCTTGTTTAATGTTTATGCCGTTTTGAACAATCTTTTGTAATATTTATCTCATTTATGTGAAATCTCTTTATGGTTCAATTTCATTATTTTAATTTTAAAAATTATTACACATATGATTGAGGGGGAGCATAAACATTTTATCTTATGAACTTGTCTTATTTAAAATTATAATCTAAAGAATTTTGTCATCATCAAAAAGGGGGAGATTGTTGAGACAAAACCTCTCAAATGATTTTAATAATAACACAATTACTTAAAAGATTATGATTGTGGTTAATGATTAATATGTGCTTTTGAGTATATTCATATAAGAAAATAGGTTATTAATCACTAAGGCAAAAAGAAGAAAAATCTGATTCAAATCTGAGGATCGAAAACGGCGAGGATGGCCTCGCTAGCTAATAAATCTTCAAATATCCACAATATGTGTCCTCACAAGAACAAATGCTTTTATTCATTAAAGAAATGCACAACAATGTTAAATAATGAATAAATAAAAGTATTTGAAATAAAGAAGTTAGAAGACCAAAAGGAAAAGGACAAGAATAGTCAGATCTAAGTCTAGAGGATGACAAACTAGACTGAGGATGGTTCAGCAAAGTTGAAAGCAACTCATCAAGCATGTGCAAAGGCTAAAATCAGACCATTTATTGTGCTTGCACGAATGAATACACGAAGAAGTCAAGTTAAAGAAAGGCAACAACAAACAAGTCAAAAATGGAAGATCACATGTGAAAATAGATCTGATCCTCGGACTGGAGGATGGCAGACCTATGAAAGAGGGTGGCTCTCTCTCTTGTCGACATCACCCTCTAATAGCGTTTCAGCAAGTGTACTGAATCGTTGCAAGTAATAATAAAACGGTAGTACCGAGTGTCGAACTCAAGGATTGCGTTTTACTATTGAATTATATTTGATTACTAAAATTGAACAAAAAGGTTCCCAAGTTGATTGAAATAAAGTTTGAAATTAACAACAATAATAAAATTGATCTTTTATAATGAGAAAAATGTCAGGGATGAGTTTCACTTCGAATCCAACCTTGGTGTCTAATTTGATCCTAGTTACTGAATTCCTTTATTGAATTATTACCGAATTCTCTTTATTATTCTTGCCCTAATGTCTTAGTGACAGAACCTTTAATTCCAAAGTAACCCCTAATTCCTTAGTGGATTTAAGATTAGAATTAAGCATTACCGTATAGAAATTCTCTTGTAAATTATTGCTTTGCAACTAATTAAATTGGTTTCATGACCTGCATCTATCCCTAGACTACAAATTCATGAATTTCTCATCTCAAGCATTCGTAAAGTCCACTTCCGTTTCAAAATACAAATCGTAGAACATTTTAATCTTGATCAAGCAATAAAAAGCATTAAGAACATAGATGAGAAAAACAATTCAATAAACTCATTCATATAACTAGAAATCAAATCAGAAAATCAAGGGTTTCATCTGGTTACACTCATCCCTAACAAATAGGGTTTAGTTACTCATGACAGAGATACAAAAGATAAGGGTTAAAGAAGAATTACAAGAATGATTCATGGATGATTCTTGATAAAACTGCTTCAATGGCATTAGAAACGGCCGTCTTTGAGTTTCTATGCTAGGGCACAAGTCTCCCAAGTTCCCCAGAGTCAAAAAGATCCCTAAAACAGTAAAAATCTGCGTTTTTATGGTTGCTGGTGCGCGTCGCGCGCCCCAGGCGCGCGTTGGCAGAGGCCAAACCTGAGAAATGCGTTCCAGGCGCGCAGGGCGCGCTCCAGGCGCACATCATCTACTGTCTGATGTATTTTGCATTTTTCTCATATTTTGCGTCTGAATTGGATCCGGTGTCTTCATGAAAGTTGTAGATATGGATCTTAGCGTTCATTAGCACTTGGAGTGACACTAATTGCACATCTAGAACTCCAGATATGGCTGCAATACTCCACATATATCATGTTGATTTTTCACCAAAATTCAGCACTGCACTAAAACAAAACGCAATGTAAAATTACGACAAATTCCTACTTAATCAACGAAATAAAAACAAAAAACATTTTATTAACTCAAAGAACAAAAATCAACAAAATGTATCAAATAAATCCTTAATTTAACTGATGATTGAGGATAAATAAGACTAAAACAGTGGGAAAATATGCATATGATGAAGAGTCATCACAACCCCAAACTTAATCTATTGCTTGTCCCCAAGCAACAATTAATTTCATATTTGGTCCTGTTAAATGCACACTTAAATTCAATTTCTCAAATTACATCAAACTCAAATTTCAAAGTTCTTGCTACTGCAAAACATTCATCATGCTCTATGGTTGTTTTCAAAAATACAGACAACAAGATTTGTACACATTGGCATTCATTCATCAAATTCAACTCTCTCTTCACACAATCTCACCAAAATTTCTCTCAAGTGTTTAGAAAGGGTTATGAATTTATCGCTCAAATCCTAGAACATGCATCACGCTACCATAGGCTTGAAAAAATTCTAGTTAGCAATCACAATGCAGTAAACACATACATTTTTGGAGGACTTTCGGGTTGTAATGAGGCTTAGGTAAGGGTAGGACATTTTAGGATAGTAGGCTTTACCACTTAGAGTTAGGCATACATTTCCACCTTATTCTACCATTTTTTTTTCTCCACCTTTTCATTATGGGGATTCTCAAACATTGACAAAAGAACCAAGAAGATAAATTTTTTACCAAAGTACACAGATTGAATTTTTTTTATCTTCTTTTTTTCTTCTTTCTTCTTTCATTTTATTTTTCTTCTTTTTATTATTATTTTTTTTATTTTCTTTTTCTGAGAATCACCACCCCAAACTTAGAAAGTTGCTATCCCATGAGCAACCCCAAACTTAGAATTTTATCAAGACAAGAATTTTTTTCTACCTAACTCCAAATAAGGTGATTTAATTAAAGTCAGATGTTTTGCTTGTAATGTGGCTAGTAACCGAAATAAAAGGGCAAGGCTCAAAAGGGCTAGCAAAGGGTAAAATTTTCATAGGGTAGTTAGAAAGGCTCAAACGACCAATAAAATTGCCTCAATGTATGCATAAATTACAAGTGATGCAAGTCAGAATTAGTGCAAGTTCTAGAGGGATAACACATGTCTGGATAATCACACAACAAAGAATTTAAGTGTTTAGGCTCAAAAGCTCACAACTAGGATAATAAGAGAGAGTATGAACAATCAAAATAAAGCCAACATGCTTCTGAAAAGTTAAAATTGTATTTTTGAAAAATTGATGGCATATTAGCCTTCTACAACCATTTAGTAATCAAGAATGCATGCATTAGGAAGGCTTGTCGACTTGAGCAATAACATAATCTAAGAAATGAAATTTAACTGGCTTATCAAGACAATAATTTTTTTCTACCTAACTCCAAGTAAGGTGATTTAATTAAAGTCAGGTGTTTTGCTTGTAATGTGGCTAGTAACCGAAATAAAAGGGCAAGGCTCAAAGGGGCTAGCAAAGGTTAAAATTTTCATAGGGTAGTTAGAAAGGCTCAAACGACCAATAAAATTGCCTCAATGTATGCATAAATTACATGTGATGCAAGTCAGAATTAGTGCAAGTTCTAGAGGGATAACACATGTCTGGATAATCACACAACAAAGAATTTAAGTGTTTAGGCTCAAAAGCTCACAGCTAGGATAATAAGAGAGAGTATGAACAATCAAAATAAAGCCAACATGCTTCTGAAAAGTTAAAATTGTATTTTTGAAAAATTGATGGCATATTAGCCTTCTACAACCATTTAGTAATCAAGAATGCATGCATTAGGAAGGTTTGTCGACTTGAGCAATAACATAATCTAAGAAACAAAATT
>NC_021165.2:47104333-47105266 GCF_000331145.2 Cicer arietinum
TTATTACAACTTTTCATCATCAAACAAAGAAAACAAGAAGACGCAAAGAAAAGCAAATAGACTAGACTAAAACAAAGAAAAACAAGGAAAGAAAAAAAAAACGAAAAAAAAAATCAAAACAAAAGAAAGAAAACTTCTCTAGTTTAGCAATTCAAGGATCCTCGTTTAGATCATCTGCTCTTGTTCCGCTATGGTCGCCGGTATACTGGTGAGGTGTAAATACATCATCATAAAACATGCCTCTTTGGTTTTTTTTTTTTTTGGGTTGCCATTAGGTCCTGGAAAAAGAGCTTCAGGCACGCTTGGGCGTGCGGTTACAGTAGCAAAACCTGGAAAAAGCGCTTCAGACGCGCTTGGGCGCGCGCTCTGTCATTTGGAGCTGTACAATCGCTTTTCAATACATCTTTTTGATTCCTTGCTCATACCAAACATCAAAACTAAGAGAACTAGAAATTAGAGACTAAAATTGGAACTAAATGGAGTAAAATAAATCTGAAATGCAATAAATAAATACGGTGCAAAGGATATAAAATTGGGTTGCCTCCCAATAAGCGCTCCTTTTGCGTCTTGAGCTTGACATCTCAACTACTGTCAAGGTGGCATATATGACAGGAAGAACACATCATCCTTCGCACCAAGACATAGATATTTCAAGTGAGGTGGCAATTTCTTGAGTGCAGCCGATGGCGTATCTTTCTTTTTCTCTACATATTCATCTTCATTCCTTTTCAACCCCTCCCATGTAGTGGGGAAACGGGGGGAGTAAGATGGTGATGCTTCTAACATGGCTAAAACCTCTTTCACCTTCGGATCTTTACTTTCTTTAACAACATCTTGGAGTAGGCATAACACTTTTTCTAATGGCATAATGTGTCCTTGATGTTCACCTTCTTCATCGACTATCGAATTAAAAATCTCAATTCGGTGGCACCC
>NC_021165.2:47105981-47159765 GCF_000331145.2 Cicer arietinum
CTCACACTAGCCCCAAGATCACACAACGCCTTCCCAAAAGTTCTATTTCCAATGTCACACGGGATTGAGAAGCTTCCAGGATCCTTGAGCTTCGGCAGCAGTTTTCTCTGTAGTATAGCACTACATTCTTCGGTTAGCATCACTGTTTCACCGCCGATTTTTCTTTTCTTCGATAGAGTCTCCTTCATGAACTTGGCGTATGTTGGCATCTGTTCTAGTGCCTCTGCAAAAGGAATGTTAATTTGTAATTTTTTAAAAATATCAAGGAACTTACCGAATTGTTTTTCTGTTTCTTTCTTTTTTAACCTTTGAGGAAACGGAAGTCGAATTTCTGGTTTTGGCAGTGGTTCCCTTTTTTGTACCACAGGTTCTTCCTCCTTTTCAAGAGTGGTGTGCTCCTCCACTAAGGTCGGTGTGACTGTTTCTTCTGAGTGGGTCGAGCTTGAAGTACTTACACTTTGTTTGACTTTAAGCGGTACTTGTTCACTTACCTTGCCACTTCTTGTTGTCACGACATTGACATAATTTCGTGGATTCGGAATCGTGTCACTAGGAAAATTTTCAGTCGTTCTTTGTGCCATTTGTTGAGCAAGTTGACCCACTTGAGTTTCTAGATTCTTTATGGATGCAGAGTGATTTTTCTGGATGGCTCTTGACTCTTCAATGAAAGAATTTGTGATTGTCACTAATTTCTCCATGGCACTCTCCCAAGCAGCCTTTCTAGGTGGAAATTGGTTCGTTTGAGCTTCTTGTTGACCCTGAGAACCACCTTGCTGATCTCTCCAGGAAAAATTTGGATGATTTCTCCAACCAGGGTTGTACGCATTATAGTAGGGATTATTCTGGCTCACGTCATTACTAACAAAATTCACCTGTTCTAGTTCTTCTAACTCATTGTCATCCAGTGTTTCACAGGCTCCAGTTTTATGTACTCCTCCACAAAGGTTACAGTTAGTCTGCTTTAGTAATTTGACAGGGGCTACCGGGGGTTGTATATTTAGAGCTACCATCCTCTTCTTTATCTCAGTGGCGATAACATCTTTTATCTGTTTTGAGAGCAACATCCCTTCAACCAACCCAGCCTCATAAACATTCAATTCCATCATACCAATTTTTGAATTGCTTTCGCAGTTTTTTTTTTTTTTTTTTTTTTTTCCTGGTTTCATCTTCCATGCTTTACAGTGAATAGTTATCTCAAACAAAGAAGAGACAAACCACTAGACATGACATTAGCAAGTTCAACAAATAAAAAAAATATAAGAAATTTTATTGCAGAGCAAAAAATTTCAATTCAGTAAATAAATTAAATTCAATAGTGATATGGCAATCCCCGGCAACGGCGCCAAAAACTTGATAGCGTTTCAGCAAGTGTACTGAATCGTTGCAAGTAATAATAAAATGGTAGTACCGAGTGTCGAACTCAAGGATTGCGTTTTACTGTTGAATTATATTTGATTACTAAAATTGAACAAAAAGGTTCCCAAGTTGATTAAATAAAGTTTGAAATTAACAACAATAATAAAATTGATCTTTTATAATGAGAAAAATGTCAGGGATGAGTTTCACTTCGAATCCAACCTTGGTGTCTAATTTGATCCTAGTTACTGAATTCCTTTATTGAATTATTACCGAATTCTCTTTATTATTCTTGCCCTAATGTCTTAGTGACAGAACCTTTAATTCCAAAGTAACCCCTAATTCCTTAGTGGATTTAAGATTAGAATTAAGCATTACCGTATAGAAATTCTCTTGTAAATTATTGCTTTGCAACTAATTAAATTGGTTTCATGTCCTGCATCTATCCCTAGACTACAAATTCATGAATTTCTCATCTCAAGCATTCGTAAAGTCCACTTCCGTTTCAAAATACAAATCGTAGAACATTTTAATGTTGATCAAGCAATAAAAAGCATTAAGCACAGAGATGAGAAAAACAATTCAATAAACTCATTCATATAACTAGAAATCAAATCAGAAAAATAAGGGTTTCATCTGGTTACACTCATCCCTAACAAATAGGGTTTAGTTACTCATGACAGAGATACAAAAGATAAGGGTTAAAGAAGAATTACAAGAATGATTCATGGATGATTCTTGATAAAACTACTTCAATGGCGTTAGAAACGGTCGTCTTTGAGTTTATATGCTAGGGCACAAGTCTCCCAAGTTCCCCAGAGTCAAAAAGATCCCTAAAACAGTAAAAACATCTGCGTTTTTATGGTTGCTGGTGCGAGTCGCGCGCCCCAGGCGCGGAAAACGCGCTCCAGGCGCGCGTTGGCAGAGGCCAAACCTGAGAAATGCGCTCCAGGCGCACAACATCTGCTGTCTGATGTATTTTGCATTTTTCTCATCTTTTGCGTCTGAATTGGATCCCAGTGTCTTCATGAAAGTTGTAGATATGGAGCTTAGCTTTCATTAGCACTTGGAGTGACACTAATTGGACGTCTAGAACTCCGGATATGGCTAAAATACTCCACATATATCATGTTGATTTTTCACCAAAATTCAGCACTGCACTAAAACAAAACGCAATGTAAAATTACGACAAATTCCTACTTAATCAACGAAATAAAAACAAAAAACATTTTATTAACTCAAAGAACAAAAATCAACAAAATGTATCAAATAAATCCTTAATTTAACTAATGATTGAGGATAAATAAGACTAAAACAGTGAAAAAATATGCATATGATGAAGAGTCATCACCCTCAAAAGTTGAAATCAACCTAGTCCTTAAATTTTTTGAAAAGGCTGTAGCTCACATGGTTAAAGAAACAACCTTGCACTCTTTGATAAAAGAGAATAGACAAGGACATCTCAAGATCAAGTTTCAAGGAAGCTGATCTGCATGCGCGAGGATGGCCTCTGCCAGTCCAGGAACAAGCTGAATGGCAGTTCTATAATTATGATGAAAAACCTTGGATCTTTTGTAATGAATTCCAACGATCATCAAAGAGCTTGGACCTCTATAAAATGCAGCAAGCTCTTCATCATAAAACACACAACACATTTGCATAAAAAGATCAAACATCTTAAAGCTATCAAGAGCAATACCCATCCTCACTTCATACTTTCTTCAATCCTACACTAGATCTTTGTAAATCCATTGAGAAAGTATTTAGAATCAATCACTCTCATATTACTTTGTAATTTCCATGTGAGATACACTTGGAAATATTTGAAAATTGATTGTAAGTTTGGTGAAACTAAAGAATACACATTTTGTAATCATCCTCAGCGTGAGGTTGATCTGTTTGAACTTTAGTTAAATCTCACAACGGTGTGACGACTGGACGTAGCCATCTTTGGTTGAACCAGTATAAAATTGTGTGTGTCTCTCTCATATTCTTCTCTCACTCTTTTGCTCAACTCAAAACTGAAGGTTTGTAAAACCTATCCTCGGACTTACCATCCTCAGCGAGAGGATAGTTTTAAAAACACTTGAAAATTATTTTTAACAGGAAAATCCCTATGAACTTCTTAACTCTTCTCTTTTAATTATCCAATATTCACATATCACACTTCACTTGCTATTGCACTTAATTACTTTATTTATAATCTTAACCCGTCTAGAATGTTATCATTATTCAATCTCTTATTATCAAGACTATTCTTGAATATATTAAATTAAATGCAGAAATTAAAAATTAAAAAATGGTCACAATTCATACTCTTCTTTCTTGTGATATTTATTGTTATACTGCACTTATTAGATTGTTTTACACTTGATAGGATTGTGTTTGTAATCCCTTATAATAAACCAACCCCAATATATTGATTTTATTTGAGCAATAACCCCATCACAATCAATTATTGTCCCTTGGAACACAATATAATTGTGTAATAACCACATAAACAAAAAACTGTATGCAAACCAAATTAAGTACCAAACCTTCTTCAACTTCATGCCATGAAAAAAATACTCTAAAATGAAGTAAATTGATTATTTTGGCCAATGTGTATCATCGAGGAAAAACCTAGCCAGTTGAATATTGAAGACCATACCTTAAACACATCCAAACACCAAAAAAAAGGTGGCTGGCTACAAATTTCATCTACATTAAAGCAAATCACATATGATAGTTTGGTTAACAGAAATCACCACCCCACTTCACGTATGTAAGTACCATAGACGGGACATAAATTTTCTATAGCAACCGAAATATCTTATGCTAAGTAATTGAAAAGGGTGACATACTACATATATAACTAAATTTAAGTTAACTTGAATAAGACTAGTAAATTTATTTATTTTTCTTTTCTCTTTTAAAAATGCAAAGCAAATTAGTATATCGAAGGCATGCCAGATAACTATAACTACAACTACATCACCACTACAAAGTAGTAAAATATACAATCGTGTTTGGCTGTTTCCTACCTTGTAAAATTAAATACAAATATATAATTCACCTCTATTATGCAATGTGATCAACACGTTGTAATATTAATAATTCTTTCATTATAATGGAAATAGCTTGCAGACGGCACACAAATACTAAAAAAAATCAGTTATTTGATTAAAGAAAGATAAAATAGTAAATAAAATAGTTTAATGAAAGGGTTAAATTGAAAGAAAAAAGTTACACTAAGTATCATTTTATAGATATAGATATTTGAAAAATTCAATTATTTAATTAAATAAAGATAGATAAAATTATAAATAAATAGATTAAATAAAAGATAAAGTTAAAAGTAAAAAAACCACATCAAAAATTGGGGCGAGATAACCCCTTTCTTTATAGTACAGATGTTGTATGACCATTAAACAATTTGCTATTTATAAAACACGTATAAATAAAACTTACAACTAAAGTTGTCTAAATATATATAAATAATATATTATATATAGATAGACAAATAAAACAAATTCAAAGAATAACAATTTAATTGACAAAAATATATTTAATTTTCTATTGTTTCCCTTCCATATTACGTTGCACATCATTCTGTCAAAAATAAAATACATTGCAGAGCATGTAGAGTTTCATGATGATGCATCTCATGCATGTTAAACATGATTGAACAATGCGATAGAAAGTACATAAGGTTATTTAAAAAAAAAAATATTTATTATTTGGATTCAGAAAAGTATTATTAAATAAAATTACCTATTTAACCAATATCGTAACATGTAAAATAATAGATCATAAATACATAACATTTTCATAAATTTCAATTAGGCTAAATTACATTCGTGGTCCCTTAACTTAATTTCAGGTAACGTTTTAATCCTTTATCTTTTTTTTTTTCCGACTTGGTCCTTTATTTTAATTTTAAGTGACAATTTGATATTTTATGTTTTAAAATTTCAACAATGATATCCTTTTTTATACAAAAATTCAAAAAAAATTCAATCAAAACTCATAAAATTAATTATATTCTTCAATATAATACAAATTTCATCAATTTCGTAACTCAAATCTTCAAATAAACTCATATTTTTATACTTTATTTGATATTTTTAGGAATAAATGACTAAATCGGGAAAAAAAAAAGATAAAGGACTAAAACGTTACCTGAAACTAAGTTAAGGGACCACATATGTAATTTAACCTTTCAATTACAAGACTTAATTAATGCATTTTTTTCCTTTTATTTTGTTAAAAATAAATTTTTAGTCTTCCTACTTCTAAAACCATTCTTTTTTCCCTTTATTAACAAATTCTTGAATTATTTTTTGCCCCCCGCGATTTTTTATGTAACACTTAGTTGGTATTTGTGAATTTGATAAAACAATTTCCATCTTATTATCATTGTAATTTATTTTCTTATATATTGAAGTGTTAAAAATAAGTAAATAAATTTTAAATTATTGTTGGATAAAATAAATAAATTTTAAATATTTTATTTATATATTTTAAATTTTAATTTTACATTTTTTTAAATATAAATAAATTTGTTTTTAATATTTGAATATATAAATAAAATAAATATTAAATAGAATTAAAAATATAATATATTTAAATATAATATATATTTTTCAAAATTTAAATTATTAAAAAATATAAAAGTTTAAATATTTTTGTAACATTTATGTTTAATATATAAATAAAATAAATTGATTTTTAATACTTTAATATATAATAAAATTAATAACAATAATAATAACATAAAAAATATTTTATGCAATTCAAAAATATTATTTAAATGTCACTTTATTAATGAGAATGACACATCATAGAAAATAGTTGCGACCAAAAAAATCAAAAGAATTAGATAATAGGAGACCAAAAAACTAATTTTAGAAATGTGAGTCTAAAAATTTATTTTGAGCAAAATTATGGAATCAAAAGTACATTTAAGTCAATTTAAAATAATTTAAAGAAGCAGAAGCATTAACTTTGATAGAGAGACGATTAATATTCTTTGACCACTTATATATGCATTAAGAAAATAATTAAATATTTTCAAATAAATTAAATAATTTTATAAACCTTGATTATTTGTTTCAACTGTGTTAAAAAAAATTAAATCACTTTTTATTTTTTCAAATAAAATTTCTTTTTAAAGATCATAAGAACATGTTTCAGATAAATTTCATGATCTTTAGAACATAATTTAAAGACTTATATTCCTTTTTAAAACTAAACAAAAATCCAAAAATATCTTCTTGTGTATTCCATTCTTTTATATTTAATTGACTAATCAGTAATTATAGAACATGATGCAATGGACTAATTATTTAATTAATAAATTATAAACTGATAATAATTAATTAATATTAATATATATTATGGTTAATTATTATTAAATATTAATTAAATTGATGAATTATGTGTTGGGTTATGTGTTTGAATGAATTGAACTATTATGTTAATCCCAATAAAAGGACTCGATCTTAGCCTCGGCCATTTATCTATTTAATTGTTGCTCTATTACCGATTAACTTAACATTGAGAATTCTAGATGTTAATGAGAGATTTCACCACTTATTCCATATAAATCTTTGTTCTCTTAGAGACACTCTCTCGAATCGAAAAGTACGCTGTTGATGATCATCTCTTTATATGTAAATAAATATATTATAATGCGAATCTATTAGTATCCTGTACAAAATTTTATTAATTGGAATCAAAGTGTTAAGAAATAATTTATATAAATTTGTCATTAATTCTTCAAGATACTTGTGATGTAATGCTATATATGTCAATCATCGAAGTATTATATCGGTATTAAATTTTTTTTTGACATAATATTTATACATTATTGTTATATTTCTTAATTATGACGTGAGATGACAATAAGTAAGTCATTAAATACATTTAGCAATTCTCTATCTATTTTATGTAGTTCGATATTATTCTAAAATTTTGCATTTATGTTTTACCGCAAATTAAAATAAATTGCAACTCTGCTCATATTATGTAAGTGATCATTGACAATTCATATTGGTGTAGCGTTATTCAATATGATTATTGTGATAGTTGAACGAAAGTTTAAATATTTAAAAAAAAATATTATATTGATAATTTAACCATCAATTTCTAACATATGGGATAATCTAATATGTCAATTATTTAAAATTAATAAAAAAAAATTATTTATTTAATAATATATTTTATTTGTTATGGAGATTTATATTGATATTTTAATCTTATATATGATAATTTACGACTATTTGTATTTTATCATTGATAGCAGTAAAATTGAATTTATGTTTCATTTTTTTCCGCTGTGTGTAACATAGTTATTTCTTAAGTGTGTGTAGCTTAATTTGTAATACTTGAGTTTTGACCGAATTATTAAAATTAGTATGTAATCCCACATTCGACTTTTATGTGTTGCAGATTTAATTTCACTCATATGATTGATAAACATTTTATAGAAGCATTATACTTAAATTATACAAATGTTACCAATTTATATTATTTTCTAACATTAGTTACTAATTTATACACACTTAAAAAAAGTAGATTAAATACAAATTTTATTAGAGAATCATTAAGTTTCATCTTTTCGCATGATAAAACTTACAAGAATGATATATATAGAATCTCGAAATAAATTTAATTGAGAACGACGTATCAATTTTCTTTGGTATACAAAGTGTTCCTTATTCAATCAAGACAAATTATATTACTATGCCTATGTCAATAATATAGCATCTAGATTAGACTAGCACGAAGAATTATATTCTTAGCAAAAATGTTGACATCAAGAAGTTTTAGCACAAGCTATCTAAAGGATTGGAGTGTTAGCTCCAAGATATTGAAGAGAAGTGTCAGCTCTGGTATTATTTTGCTCACAAGTCACTAGTTTATTGTTAAATTAGTTTGTTGGATTTATATGAAATTTTGATGTTATTTCTTGACTTGGAATTTGAATCTTCTTTTCAAATAGGTTATAATGATGAAAGCCGCGATGAAAAGAACTACAAGACTTCTTGAAATGAGTTTCAAATCTTATTTTCTAGAAAAACTATGGTGTAAAAAGTAGGAAACTTTAGGTGTGGTTGTTTCTTTTAATTATTGCGAGGGTGATAGTCTAATCTAGATGCTATATTATTGACATAGGCATAGTAATATAATTTGTCTTGATTAAACTCAATTAAATTTATTTTGAAGTTTTATATTATTCTTATAAGTTTTATCATGGGAAGTAAATGAAACTGGATGATTCTCTACTAAAATTTATATTTAATCCACTTTTTTTAAGTGTGTATAAATTAGTAACTAATGTTAAAAAATAATAAAATTGGTAACATTTTTTATATGTTACTAATGATTTTAAAAATTTTACAAAAAAAAAAAAAATTAAAGCGTAACATTTTCTGAATGTTACTAAAGATACTCAAAAGTGTTGCCAAAACTATTTTTGTAACATGGGCTTAATCTAACACTCGCTAAAGTGTTACTAAATTTATATAGCAACATTTGACGATGATTTAGCAACATTTTTATATGGTGAAGTTATATGAATATCATGAGAGCCAGATGTGAAATAGCGTGGGAGATGAAAGATTGAATATTTTCATCCAATTATTTCATAATATGAAAAATTGTAAAATACAACTGTAATGATATGCTTACAAAAATGAAACTATATATTTCAAATCCCAATTTGTGAAATTTATGCCCATAAATCATAGGTGCGCTATATATAGTAATTCTGGAAATTTGAAGACAACATAATTCATTCTTGATGATATGTAATTAACATTTTCGGACAACAAATACTTTATAAGACTGCATTTACCTATAATGAAGGGTACAAATAATTATTTTTATTTATTTAAGCAGAGAGGCATCCACCCCAAAATGTGCAAAAAACTAGAAAGTCAACTAGTTTAGCACAATCCAGCTAACATTATCGCATGAAATCAAAATTGAATATAAAAAAATCACAGTAATGGATGTCCACAATGTTCATTAATGTAATCATACAGAGTTTCTTAATCCTCCTAAAAAAAGTAATGCAATTAATATATAATTGCTTCATGTATATAAAAGGTGACACATTTCATTAACCAAGTACAAATAACAAACATCTTTTGTCCCCCCAATAAACATTGAGAGTTCCTACTTAGTAATACTAACATGGCTTTTAAACTCACAATATGTTTATTGATATGTCTTATTGGGATAGTGTCAGCTACAAATACAATTACTTCAGCAACTAATTATGTGTCTTCTTATATACCTGATATTTATAGTACTACGATCCTTGCGAAGTGTCCTTTGGCTCTGTATACCATTAAGACAGAAATAAATAAGGCTGTAAGTAAAGAGAATCGCATGGGTGCATCTTTACTCCGTCTTCATTTCCATGACTGCTTTGTCCAAGTAAGCGTTCATATCTTATAATTCTACGGCTCAATTGATTTTACATCTAAAAAATTGATTTTGACATATTTCGTTGTTCTTATAAAAAAGAAAATAAATAAATAAATTAGAACGATTAAAATCCAAAAAATTATTTTTGTTACAACTATGTAGAAAAATATATTACATAGAGACAGGAAACTCAAGTGTTCAAGCCATAAACAAAAAAAACAAAAAATAGCAGCTATTATTGTAAAATTTGTTCATATTCTTGTTTGATTATTGAAGGGGTGTGATGCATCAGTATTGTTAAAGGATACCCCCAAATTCAAGGGCGAACAAGGTGCCTTACCCAATGTGAATTCTCTGAGGGGTTTTGATGTGATTGAGAATATCAAAGCCAAATTAGAGGCATTGTGCCCATACACTGTTTCTTGTGCAGATATCTTAGCCGTTGCAGCCAGAGATTCTGTTGTAGCGGTAAGTATTATTTTTACTACTAGCTCTGTTTTTAACTATAAGAAACAAATTACATGTATTTATATTTTTACTTATATTTAGTTTACAATTCAATTTTAGTATAAGTTGTTACTGAAGAGTACTGATGGATGATAAATATATTCTCAGCTTGGTGGACCTAGTTGGGCAGTTCGGTTGGGAAGAAGAGACTCAACAACTGCAAGTTTTGGTGGTACTTTTGATTTACCAGCTCCCTTTCATGATCTTAAAAACCTTACTATTACTTTCCAAAAGAAGGGTTTCTCTGTCGATGAAATGGTTGCTTTATCAGGTATATAAATAAATGGTTGCTTTGCATCATCATTCACATGATCTTCTCTATATATATTGAACAATTTGAATACATTTTTGTTCAGGTGCTCACTCAATAGGCCAAGCAAAATGCTCCCTCTTCCGATCAAGAATTTACAACGAAACCAATATTGACGGAAATTACGCAAAATCATTGCAAGCAATTTGTCCAAAGAAAGGTGGTGATAGCAACAGTTCTCCTTTGGATCCAACTCCAAACTTCTTCGACAATGCTTATTACAAAAATTTAGTGTACGAGAAGGGTCTTTTGCATTCTGATCAACAACTCTATATTAAAGGTGGTTACACTAATAAAAAAGTTTTAGATTATGCTTACAACCCAAAACTCTTCAACCTCGATTTCGCTAACGCCATGACTAAGATGGGAAATCTCAGTCCTCTAACTGGAAACAAAGGTCAGATCAGAAAAGTCTGCAGCAGAGTGAATTGAGTTTGTTGTTCTGACTACTAAATTCCCAAATGTGTTATTTGTTGGTCGATGAAGAGTTTTCGTTTCGAAATTTGTGTTAAGTATCAAGGGATTCTTTTTCAAGTTTTAAATAAGTGTGCTTCACGGGTACTTCTGAAGATGTTACTCATTTTAGGAGTACTTTTGTCTAAGCACGTTGTGGAGTTCTGATTCTAAAGTCTCTAGTGTTTGACAAGTAGTGTTTGTCATCTTAAGTTTACATTTTTGGGTATCAATTATTGTTTGATGAATATTCCATGTCATGTAATTTGTTTTTGGTATTTGAGAGTTATGAAATTATTTTATTATATATTGTATTCAATTGGAAATTTTCTATTTCAAATTAATTCTTAATGCTTTTGATTTTGCTTTTGATTTTGTTAAAAAGCAATTGTTGATATTTTTATTAGAAATTGAAGTCCCGAGCACAAGTAGAGCCTAGAAGATGCACATTACTGTTAGTTTCTTTAAATAAATTAGAAACATGAGATCACTTTTATTCAGTCAAAATATTGTTTCTCACACAATATATAAAAACGGAAAAGAGAAAAACAGTAGGACCACTTCTCCTTGAGGTTTTTTATGAACATTCCAAGCAACCTTCTAAACTTTTCAAACTTAACTCTTGGAAGAGATTTGGTCAATATATGAGAAACTTGAGTGTCCAAACAACAATGAGCGAGCTTGATCTCTTGATTTTTTATAGCTCCGTGTATAGTATGAAACTTCACTTGAATATGTTTGGTGATTTTCAGCAATAGCAATTGTTGATTTGCTATCACAATAAATCAAGGTTGCTTCCAGCTGTTGTATTCCCAAATGAAGTAGGATTTTCCTCAATCAAATAGCTTGATTGGTTGCTGCAGTTGCTGCTACATACTCTGTTTCAGCAGTAGATTTATCTGCAATTTCTTGCTTCCTTGAGTTCCATGAGAACATGTCAAAGCCTAAGGAAAAAGTATAACATGTAGTACTCTTCACGTCATCAATATTTTTCAACCCAATGACTATCAACATAGCCTATAAAAATTCCATTTTCACTTGTTTGTACCATATTTCAAATTGTGTAGTGCCCTTAACATATCTAAGCACCCTCTTTGGTACAACAAAATGTGTCTTGGTAGGACTCTGCATAAATCTTGAGAGTAAACTTGTTGCATAAATCAAGTCTAGATGAAGTAAGATAACGTGACATCCAATCAAGCTTCTATAAAGAGAATTATCAATGTTTTCAATTTCATATTCCTTTAAGAGCTTTAAATTTGACACCAAAGGAGTGAGGACAAATTTGCAACTTTTCATTCTAAATTTTCTTCAAAATTTCACGAGCATACTTCTCTTGATTCACAAAAATTCCATCCTCAGATTGTTGCACTTCCAAGCCTATAAAGTAGTTCATTTCTCTTAAGCTAGACATCTCAAATTAGTTTTTCATCTCCTTCATAAGTTTTTTTTTTTACTTTTTGTTGATTATTGCTTGTTACTAGCAAGTCCGACATACAAAGAGACAATTAAAGAACCAACATTCAACAACCTTTTGACATAAATAGTTGCATCATTTTCACTCCTCTTGAAGCCTTGATTGTGAAAGTCACAATCAATTTTATTGTACCAAGCTCTAGGGGTCTATTTTAGCCCATACAAAGCTTTATGAATCTTATACACCATTTCTTCTCTTTCTTTTACCAAAAACCCTTCATGTAAAGCAACATAAATTTCTTCACCAAGATTTCCATTCAAGAATGTTGATTTGACATCTAAATGCCAAATTTTTCACTTCATTTGTGCAACCAATGCTACATGAATTCGAATAGTATCCATTCTTGCTACCAATGCAATCTTTTATGTGTAATCAATTTCAAATTGTTGAACATAGCCTTTGACCCCAAGTCTGGTCTTGTATTTGTTGATGGATTCATCAAGGTTCATCTTTATCCTATAGACCCATTTAACTCCAATGACATGCTTGTCTTTAGACTCGTCAACTAGCTGCCATGTCTTATTCTTTTCAATGGTGGCCATATCCTCTTTCATATATTGGTTCCACTCCTCAACTTTACTAGCATCTTCAAAGTTAGTAGGTTCAATGAAAACACTATTACAATGTAGTCATCATCAACTTCTTCATCTTGATATTCCATTATGCTCTCAAAAAAAGGCAAAGTTGAATGCCTGCTAACTTGAGAGGTCTCCGAATTCCAATATGTATCTTCAACCACTATAACATCTCTATTAATAAAAAAAGAAAACTATGAATCAATTATATAGACTTTATAGCCCTTAGATTTTGAGCTATAGCCTTTAAAATTCCTCTTTCAACCTTTTCATCCAATTTGGTTATTTTCACTTCTGGTAAATGAGTGTAGCACAACAAACCAAACATCCCTAGATGCTTGATAGAAGGCTTGATTCGTCCCCTAACCTCAATAGATGTCATCCCCTCTATAGCCCTTGTAAGATGTCAATTTTGGAGGCATACGACAGTGTTTATTGTCTTTGCCCAAAAAGACTTTAGCAATTTCTTCAAAAAATCATGCATTTAGCCATTTAAAGGATAAATCTATTTTGTCTTTTAGAAACTCCATTTTGTTCAGGTGAGTAGCTTACTGTAAGTTTGCGCTCAATACCCAAATCATCACAAAGTTTATTAAATTCTATAGAAATAATCTCGTTTCCATTGTCATTTCCGAGTTTCTTTGAAAAACAACCACTTTGGATTTCAACTAAGGCCTTAAATTTCTTAAAAACAAAGAAAAACTTCAGATTATTATTTAAGAAAATAAACCCAAGTCATTCTTGTAAAATCATCAATAAAAAGAATAAAAAAACTTGTTACCATGGAGCGAAGTAGTATTCATAGGTCCACAAACATCTGAGTGAACCATTTCAAGTTTTTCACTTGTTGGCCATGTAGTCAAACTTGAAAAAGGCAACATATATTGCTTACCAAGCTGACAACCTTCACACACTTCTGAGCACATTTGAATACTAGACAAGTCTTTAACCAACCTTTTCTTTTGATCAAATTGTATGGATTTTAAATTATAGTGATCAAACCTCTTATGCCAAAGCTTAAAATCAAGTCTAGCCTTAATCAATTTACATTCATGTTTAGAACCTAAATTCCAATTAATAAGAAAACTTTTTTTTTTCATATCTATTTCAAATAATTCATGATTATTAACATCAATAATCACACAACTTCCTTCTTTAAATAACAAGCAGTAGCTGTTTTGCATCATTTGACTCACACTCAACAGGTTTTGATCAAGTTCAAGCACTAAAAGAACATCATAAATGTATTTAACACATGTTGCATTATGAATTTTCATCGTTCCTTTACCCGTGATGGAAACTTTTTCTCCATTTTTGATCTTTATAGATCTTGTAGCAAGTTTGAGCTTTGAAAAAAATCTAGCTAGCAAGTCATGTGTTGTGTGCATCCACTATCAAGAAACCAAGTGTTTCCATCCTCCAAAATTTTTGTAGTCTTGGCCATGAACAAGAGTTATTCACTATCATCAGTTTCAATCACATTTGCCTTTTGAGAAGTATGACATTGTTGATTTTGTTGTTGTTGTTTCAGCCTAAAAAACCTCTAAATATGCCTATTTTTATTGCAATATCTACATTGTATTAGTGGTGGAGGATGGAGACACTCTCATTTTTCCTTTCTACCAACAACCTCTCTCTTAGTGGCTAGTTTTTTTGTAGATTGCACACTTTAGAAACCTTTCCTTCTTCTTTGTATCTTTTCCATAATGCTGCCCAACAAATTTCTTTTCACCTTTGACGGTTATGGCATTTCCTTTGTGTTTGACTTGTAAGGTTGATTCAATTTCTTCCTCTTATCGAAGAATTCTTATCTGTTCTTGAGCTTGAAGAGAATATGTAAGCTCTATTAAGCTTATCTTAGAAATATCTTTAGACTCTTCAAACCTTTCAGGTAAAACAACCAAGGCTTTCTCTATAATTCTACCATTAAGAAATTCTCCCCCCAACAATCTAATTTAGGTCACAACTTTCATAACTTTGGTAATGAAATCATTTTTGGTTTCAGCTTCATTCAACTTCAATGCTTCAAACTCTCTTTTGAGATTAAGAACATGCATTTGCTTGGTTCTTTCATTCCCAAAAAACTATTTTTCCAACTTTTCCCAAACTTGTTTTGTTGTCTCCAAGTATGAGATTATCATGAAAACATCATCATTCACAGCAGAGTGAGGGGTGGTAGAAGTGTTATCTCTCTTAGCAACTTGCTCAATGTGGTATCACATTTGAGCAACAGTTGGATTTTCTTACAAAGGTGGTGGTTCAATAGCTGTTTCCATCACTTCCCAAAGATCATATGCCCTCAAGTGAGTCATCTTCTTTACAGAAGGTGTTGGTAGTGTAATATTGTTAGAAGCCATCGATAGAAAAGGTTGGGTATGAAGAAAACGATTTTTTTTCTATGATTTTTTCTTTACAAATGGGTATTCTATTTCTCTAAAAATTGATATGTTGGTTTCTCTATGGTTTTAAATCATAGGTCGTTCAAGAACAAAGAGGTTCTAGATACCAATTGTTAGTTTCTTTTAAAAAATTAGAAACATGAGATCACATTCATTCACAGTCAAAATATTATTTCTGATACAATATATAAAAAATAGAAAAGAGAAAAACAGTAGGATATCATGGTGGTCCGTCATCTAACTATGATTTCAAAATTTTAAACCACTTCAACAAGTATGGGTCACTATACTTCATGTAGAGGTAACTTGAACAACAAAATAACACTCAAGATAAAACAAAAAATCACAAAATATTGTTGGTGAACACTCTCAAATCTCAATGCTTTAACAAATACAATCAAAATATTTGCTAATATAGGAGGAGAACCCATAATCCCAAATAAAACATAACAAGATTACCCTACACAATGTTAATATTGCACCTACTATATACTATAGATTGATATTCCTTGCTCCAAAAAAAGAATGTGTTTCTCAATAAAAAGATCTCAGCCACTAATTTAAGATTCAACAATTGTACATATTTCTAATTTTTTTAGTTTGGTATTTTAAAAGCTCTTTATAGCTTAGAATAATTTTTTAGCTTGTTTCTAAATTTTAGGTCGAAATTGAATTATAACTTTATTATTTTCATTTTGACCCTTACTCGCTTTGTAGGCCATAACTTGAGCTCTGGATATCGGATTGGCGCATACAAGCAGAAGTTGGAAAGCTAAAAAAATCAGAGCTACAATATTTGTGATGGAATAAAAGCCCAATGCCGAACTTTACTGGGCCTAAATTGCAGATTTCGTAATCTGAACTTTTGTAATAATTTTAAATAGTAGGTCACTTGTTTTTAAACCCTTAAACTCTAAAGCCTAAAATCGAGTACTATATATTGGGAGTTTTCTTTCTTTTATAATAGATGAAATTTTAGGATTCAAATTGATACAAGAAATAAACACTTTTTATTTTAATTTCATGGAAGACTAATTTTATAAGATTAATCCACGAGTTCAGAGTTTCATCAACACATTGAGATTCTGGTTACAATGTCAATTTCGCTTCATGATTTTATTTCTGTTTATTTGATTATATTGATATTCTGATTGCTAAAATTGTGTATCAATAGGATCGATTAAATTCATTTGACATAATTTGGTTTTAGTTTCTAATTTATTTGCGACGCTTGATCGTTAATTGTAATATTTTGATGATTCTAGTCAAAGAAACCGAATTCACATAGGATTGATTACGTTTGTTCGATCAATTCTATAGTCAAATAAGAATAGAACCACGAATTAGAAATTAAACTCATTGGTAGAATATGTGATAGGTCTGAAACTCGAATCAGTGGATTAATCGTTTTGCTTATATGTTAAAACAAAAATGTAAAAAAACCACTTTCGAATTTCAACTTTCAATTTGGTTAATATTATTATATCAGAAATCTTTGCGAAACGAATCGAATTATTATCTCTATTTACATTTTATCAATTGTATTTGATCTGTGTGCGACAGCGGATCAGTTATACAATAATAAAATCATATTTGAACTATTTCCACGACGAATTTTAGATTGGATGATTGCTAACTTGGTATTAAAATCTTTGTGACACAGAAAATGCATCAAATCCAACTCTCTTATATTACTGACTACAACCCATTTTCTCATTTTTTTTGTATTTCGAATCGAAATGCATAGTCATTTTCATGAAAAATTGGATAGTTTATTGCAACACACACATCGAGTTGAACTATTGTTAATCATGTGTAATGCTTGTCATTTTGCTTTTTTATTTTGATTCTAAAGAGTAGTGTGCGGTGATTTGAAGTGTATCTGGTTTCACTGTTGTGTTTGAAGTGGAAGTTCAGTTCCAAGATTGGAATTGGTTTTTTCAATTTTCGATTGTAGCATGGAATTGGCTTAAACATGAAATTATATTTTTCAAAAGGACATGTGTTGGAAGATTGTTAATGATTGTAGTAATTGGAGAAAATTAATTTGCCTTGTCCTTTTTGTTCGTATAAACATATTAACAATTGATTTCCCTTTGTTCATAGGTATCCATTTTAAAGAATGTTTTCTTTGTTTATAAATACCCATTTTAAAGAGTTGCCACGGAAAATGTGCCTTGAAGGACATGTGTTTGAGGAGAGGGTTTGGTTTTTATGATGATTTGTGAACCCGTTGTAGGTCCTTATGTTTGTGACCAAGGTGGTATGATGGCAGAGTTGTCAGAATTACGGTGGTGAGACACCATAATTTTAAAAAAATTATAAGTTGTTATATTTATGGTTACGATCGCGTTAGTAATTTCCGGTCTAAACTATGATAAATATTGCATTATTGATTATCATAGTATGAATTGATCATAACATTGCATAGATTTTATTAAAATTATTTATATTATTGTATAATGTATAATTCTAATTGAGAGGTGAGATAATTTCAGAAGTAGGGAATGAGATAAATGTTGGGAAAAATAGCATAAGTTAAAAAATTAAGACACAATCACAACATAAGAATATAACGTGGAAACTCCAAAACCGGAGAAAAAACCACGGCTGCTGCCTAAACCGGCAACCAGAGAATTAATACTATGTGAAAATTGTTACAACACATAGACTTCTCTCACTCACACCCCAGACACCCCAGCACAACCACACTCTTACAAAACAAATATTTAAACTAAGTCAGATACAAGCTTAAAGTGCTATTGCTGACTGGTGCATTTGAAAACAAATGACCAAAACTCAATATATAGCCTTGGCCTTCTCCTTATTCTCCCACACTAAAGGATGTGGGACTTGCAATCAACCCCAACAATCTCCACCTTGATTGTAAGAGTTACAACTTCCGCTTCCATTGTCTTACCGACAATCATACTCCACCATCAAAAGTACACTTCACTTGGAACTAAACCATCCCAAGAATTTTCTCCACTTGGAACTAAACCATTCCAAGAATTTTCTCATGTCGAAACCTTGCTGAAATTAATGGTGCAACTCCCATGTTGGCTTCCAGGAAGTTCTTCAGCCATCGACAAATCACCACACACCTTGCATCAATGCCAACCAATGCCCGTGTGTTGTTCTGAATCCGCTAGCAATAACTTGTCCTTTTTCATGGTATAGCGGAAATACCATAAGGACAAACTTTATCTTCTAGATGAGATCACCATCATCTCCCCAAACAAGGGAGACCTTGCCAGCACTTGTCTCAGAGTCTTTTCCAGATACTGCTCCACTTGGACAATTTCTATTCACATGCCCAGACTTTCCACACTCCCAGCACTTGTGTAATCCTAATTGTATAAGCACATCATTGACTTGTACTTTCCACAAGCCAAAGTTGATTCTTCCATCAAACTTCTCTATGTCAAACTTCATAACACTTGAATAAGACATAGCAGCTGCACGCAGACTGTAAACTGTGCACCAGGTAAGTTCCCAGGAAAGAGAGGTGGGTCACAACAGACACGCTTAAATACCAAGTCTTTCCTTAGCGAGAACCTCCCTAAACAGCACTTTCACAGTATCACCTTTCCCCTAACAATACCAAGGATAATTCTTTTCTGATGTGGAAGATCAGACAAAACTGCAACCACAGAGCATACTAAGAAAAATGATTCTACCGAACCTCCGAACCTTGGCTCTTGATACCAGTTGTTGGGAAAAATAGCATAAGTTAAAAAATTAAGACACAATCACAACACAAGAATATAACGTGGAAACTCCAAAACCGGAGAAAAAACCACGGCTGCTGCCTAAACCGGCAACCAAAGAATTAATACTATGTGAAAATTGTTACAACACATAGACTTCTCTCACTCACACCCCAGACACCCCAGCACAACCACACTCTTACAAAGCAAATATTTAAACTAAGTCAGATACAAGCTTAAAGTGCTATTGCTGACTGGTGCGTTTGAAAACAAATGACCAAAACTCAATATATAGCCTTGGCCTTCTCCTTATTCTCCCACACTAAAGGATGTAGGACTTGCAATCAACCCCAACAATAAAGTAGTCTAGATACGTTCTAAAATTGTATTTTATTTTCATTTGAGTTGAAAAAAAAAAACAAAATTGTTGATTTTTTTTCTTCATAAAACATTGTTTCACGAACATTGCAATTATTTTTCGTGATTTTTTATTCACATCGTTTAAATAAAAGAAAATAAACAATATCAATGGCTACAATTTCTCGTGCTTGAAGTGATGTTATCGTCTACACTTGGCCATTCTCTTATTTTTCTTTTATGGTTTGTCTTTTATTTATTAATTTAATTAATTTAATTAATTAATTTTCATTCTATTTTTGTATTTCATCTTATTACTATATCAAGTTTGTGTGATTTCAAATGTTTGTCTCAAGTCTGTGTTGATTTAGTTAATTATTATTCTAGTTAATTAAATAAATAATTGTAAATAAGAGCTTGCACGTCTGTTGAAAATGATGAGACGTCACGAGATTGCTAAAGAAGACAGCTAAGTATGCTACTGCAAAAAATATATGGTGACGAAAGCTCAACCAAAGATGAAGGGGAATATTTATTTTAGGACCTCTATTTTTGCATATTGATATGAAGTTTAATTTGAACCTGACTTGTTTTAGATGTGAGAAAGACTAGTAAGGAAGAGAGAGGGGATTAAAAATATAAAGGGAGAAAATAGAAAGTTGGGAAATGGATCAAACTTTGGTGTACTTTTCATAATAGTTTGAAACTCATTATATAGTGATGAAAGCAAATTCACATATGTTTTCTATCCAATGTGAGACTTTAGTATTTATAGAATTGAAAACTACTCAAAATATGAGAAATTTTCAATGTGGGACTTCAAAAAAAAATTATTTCCAATGTGAGACTTGAATTTTTTTAAAAATATTTCTTTCCACTTGAATTTTAAAAAAAATATTTCTTTCCAATATAGGACTTCAACAAATTTTTTAAATTCGCACAATAACATACTATATGTTCCAACAATCCCCCAATTGAATTTTAAAAAATATTTCTGAAATAGCGTCAAACACTTCTGTAAGATCGTGCATAAACAAAGGTGTCTCTTGACTTGAATCTTTGCAAAGTAAGTAAGATTCAAATTCAACCAGAGTGACTCGTAGTCTTAAACTCTATCTCTAACATCAAACCCACACACAACCTTTTCATATGGTGTATTCTTTAAAGCTCCTACATTAATGGTCATGCACGTGCATCCAAGTATAGTGAATGCTCTAGGAATTCTGCCTCAAAATTCAATAGAAAACGACCTCACTTCCACATTCACATAGGTGAGTCTATCAAGAATATTCATGTAGCTAGGTACTTCCTCCATATAGAGTATATATCTCATTAAAAGTTTCTATTATCTCATCCTATCATCGCTCCAGGAATCATGCTTCTCTAATTTATAATAGCATGTTCATCTCATATCACTTTACGACTTGTTATTACCCATTGAACCTAATTCTTTTCAGTGACTATATAGGAATTAGTCACATCCTTTTGGGTTACCATCATGAGTGACTCTATAGGAATTAGTCACATCCTTTAGGATGTATTTATGACTTTCTCTCTAGCTAACCCTTTCGTCAAAGGATATTCTAAATTCTTATCAGTGACAAGATCCACTATAACAACTCCTTTAGTGCTGTTGCTGGAAGGCAGAGTTCGGAGGATCCTGGTGTTGCTGTTGGAAATTTGGAGGCGGTTGCTGCTGCTGGGAGTATTGAGAGTAATTTTGTTGCTGCTGGAATAGTGGTTGTTGAGGCAAGTATTGAGGCCGAGGCGGGAACTGCTGATGAAACACAGGAGGAAATGAAAATTGTTGTTGTTGAAATTGTTGTTGTTGCTGCTGAAACTGCTGCTGCTGCTCTTGAAACTTTTGTTTCCACTCCTCATTCAATTTATCAATTGCGGCTTGTATCAGCTGTTGTGTCTTTTCTTCTTGCTCCCTTGCCCATTGCTTCTTTAACTGGTCAAGATCATTATCTATCGACGGACGATGAGATCGATCCGTACTAGCATAAGAAGAAGACGTCTCAGTCTGAATATAGCCGGTTGGACCTTTCTTAAAGGTTGATGATAAACTACCGGCACCCAGCACACGCCCTTTGTACTTGCCACCACTGATGTGCATAAAACTTGCGGTCTCATATTGTTTCCGCTGCACTGGACCAGCTCGCTGAGCAGGAGGAAGAGTAGCTTGATGATCATCCCATTCTTTCATGATTTGTTGAAGTTGTTCCTATATTAAAAATAAAAAAATAAAATAGTTAATAATTAATATATAATAATTTATAGGTCTAATTAATATATAACAATTAATATATAATAATTACCTGAATATTTTTTGATAATTCATCAGTATACTCATTTGTTTCAGGATTAACATGAAGATAGCGATGTATCTCAGCCTGAGTGACCTCCCTTCCAAGTTGCTTTTCCTAAAATATTAAATTAATGTCAAGTTTATAAGTTGGTGAAATGTGATGATTAATTGAATATAAATTAATAGATATATATTATAAATAATAATAAATTACCATATAATATTTAATTTCTCCAGCAGACATGGAACCTCCCTTATGAGTACTGGTACCCCTCTCAGATGCTCTATTAGTCTTTGCTTTTTCTCTCTTCTGTTTGTAAGCATCTGTGTTCCATTTCCTCCACAAAGCAGTCCAAACATTTTCACCAATCCAATTAGGCCGTTTTTCCTCCCCCTTATTACGTGCGTAAGCCAACATAGATGAGAGACGCTTTGAAAAGCGATGGTCAAATGAAGCCAAAACTGCGGCATCATGCTCTCTTTTCCAAGTGCATTTGGTCTGTTGTTTGTTGAAATTTAAAAAATATTAAAAATATAATTAGTAATTCAGTAAATTAATCAAATGTATAAATAAATAGTAATTAAATAAATTAATCTAATGACTTACTTTGAAACAATGTAAAAACTGATCAACTTCCCTAATTTGAGGTGTCTTATCCTCTTTTATCTCACCCCAAGACAACCATGGTTTTTTATATTTCTCTTGTATGACTTCAGCAATTGCCTTTGCAGATGATTTAAAAGGAAGATATCTTCAAAGTTTATATGCAAATTAAATATAAAAATAAATTAATAAAATTAATAATGTATTTACATTGCAATAATAATGAAATATTTAATCAATCATAGTTTACATACCCATCTCCTTCTGGAATGATGACAATGCGGTTGTAGCAATCAACACATCCGGGATCCATTATTTCGTCTAAGGTATAAGGCTCTACTGGGACCTCCGGATATAGAGGAATAGCTCCACCACTAGTACCAATGGACGGCATCGGCATGAGAGATGGGTCATTAACAACACGTTTAGCAACTTTTTTCTTACCACGTGATGTTTTGGATATTCCTCGTATTGCCGCCGTTCCTGTTCCTCCCGATCCATCCGAACCTCCTGATCCTCCTGCAGATCCTCCTACTCCCGACACTGAAGCCATGTCTATATATATATATATCCATATCCATACATATATATAATATAATATATGTGTGTATACAATTAACATAAGATTAATTAATAATGAAGTATACATAAATAAATTATAACACTGACATAAATAAAGAAATATATATAAAATATAAAAATATATATATAAGGTGTCGTTCATTTCAATTACAATATATAATATTATAGATATAGAAACACACATATATATATAATTAATTAATTGTCTTCGTCTTCGTCTTCGTCATCATCGTCGTCGTCATTTGATGAGTGAATTAAGTCATTGCCTTCATCATTCTCTAATTCATCTATTTCTTGTTCATCAACTTCTTCTCCAATGTGTGACTCATGACAAAGTTGACTAATAGTCTCATCTCCAATCACATGATCCAAATTTGACATTTCATCCATTTGAAATGCAACTTCTTCATTTTGACCTGCTTCAACTTCTTCGATTCCACTCGTTGGTCTTGTTTTGATTGCAGCACACCAACCTTGTTTGCTTCTGACAGTTGATGGATAAGGAACATAATAGACTTGTCTTACATTATGGGCCAGGGCAAATGGATCAAACCGTGGATATTTTTTGCTCATACGAATGTCTACAGTATTGGATATCAAATTTATTTTAGTTCCTCTGCTAGATGGATCAAACCACTTACAGTAAAACAACACCACTTTTTTCGCATAATCTAGGAACGTGTAGTCAATTTCGTAAATATGCTCAATTATGCCATAGAAATCTTCTACTACACCACTATCAGAGACACTTTTCATACAAACTCCACTATTAATTGTTTCTTTTCCTTCAGTCCAAGATTCGGTGTGAAATTTGTATCCATTGACGTAATAGGTGTGCCATTCTTTGAAACTTCTACTCGGGCCCATAGATAAGTGCCTTAAGTGGATGTTGATAGGAGTTTGTTCTTCGAGATGCACTTGTTGTTGAAACCATAATGGGAAATTTGAATGTATATCATCAGATGATTGTCCCGTATTTAAAAATGCCCTGATCGATGACCATATATATGGTGAATATCAATTTAATCATATAATTAAATATAATTAATATGAAGAGAAATTTGAAACGTACTCAATGTATGGTTTAACTTCGGTGCAGTTAATCAAAACGTGAACATGTGCCGCATTAAATACTTTGTCGCTTGGCCAGAAAATCGGAAAATCCCTACCAGCATGATGACCAGACAAGCAAAAAACTGATAAAGCATGTGGATGACGTATAACACTATCAGTAGCGTTTCTTCCGTTAACTGGTGACAACGTTTCGTTGTTGAAATAATGAGAACAAAAGTGTGTTGTTTCACGGTGAAGGTAAGATGAACAAATTGAGCCCTCAACTCTAGCTTTGTTTTTCACCGACCGTTTTGAATAACCCATGAACCTATAATATACAAAGAGATGTACAATAAGCTCCATGTATATATAAGTTGAAGTATATTGAAAATCAAGTATATGTATATATATATCACCTTTCAAATGGATACATCCATCTATACTGAACTGGTCCACCAAGCCTAGCTTCACTTGCAAGATGCACTGAGAGATGCTCCATGGAATCAAAAAACCCAGGAGGAAATACTTTCTCCAACTTACATAGAATGATCGGAATGTCATTTTCCATCTTGATGAGATCTTTATCATAGAGTGTTGAAGAACACAAATTCTTGAAATATTGACTCACTTCAATAAGTGGGTTCAATACATGTGTCGGTAAAGCACTAAAGGCAATAGGAAGTAAACACTCTAAAAATATATGACAATCATGACTTTTCATCCCATGCATCCTCCCATTTTCCACATCAGCACATCTTGCCAAATTAGAACAATAACCGTCAGGCGTCTTCAGCTCTTTGATCCAACGATAAACAGATTTGGCTTCATCAGTAGATAAAGTGTAATTCGCACGAGGTTTTAGGGTCTTGCCGTTTTGTTCCACCAACAACAAATCTGGTCGTCTGCAATATATACCTATGTCTTTTCTGGCTTTGTCATTATCTTTTGTTTTTCCTTTCACATTCATCACAGTATTAAATATGTTGTCAAAGAAATTTTTCTCAATATGCATTACATCGAGATTATGTCTCAAAAGATTATCTTTCCAATACGGTAGATCCCAAAAAATACATCTTTTTGTCCAATTGTGCCATTGTCCATAACCTTGTGGTTTACAAGCCACACCATTAACAACATGTACCTTTGGCATATCTTTTACTTTATTCCAAACTTGTTCTGATGTCAACTTAAGCGGGGGTCCTAGACTTTCTGCATAGCCCTTCATAAATGCAGCTTTGTTCCTTCTAAATGCATGATCAGCAGGTAAAAACCTACGATGCAACACTAGAGTTCTATTTTTTTAAAAACTTTACCATTGACTTCAAGCAATTGTGGTGCAGTTATTCCATGTATAATTCCAGATAATTTATAAAACTTATTAAACAAACTAGAATCATACTTGGAACCTCCTAATCTTTCTACTAAATTGATTTTCAATTTCAGTTACAAATATTTTTAACATGTCAAGCGTTTCACTTTTATTTTACATTTCTTAGTTAACGTCTTGTCATGTTCACATATATCAAAGTGTAATAAATCTAAAGACTCAAATTTTCTAACTACAAATTTATGTGAAGTCTTTGTTATTTTAGCTTGACTACAAAAATCACATTTTTCAAAATCATTAAAAAATAAATTTGGAATTAAACCTAAGTTACTTAAGTTTGAAATCAGATGTGTTCACATCACATAGTCTAGCATGCCAAAAATTAAAATCACACAACTTGTAAGTAGAAAGAGACAAAGAAGCTGGTCACAAAATTTTGCCCTTCACATATATCAAAGTGTAATAAATCTAAAGACTCAAATTTTCTAACTACAAATTTATGTGAAGTCTTTGTTATTTTAGCTTGACTACAAAAATCACATTTTTCAAAATCATTAAAAAATAAATTTGGAATTAAACCTAAGTTACTTAAGTTTGAAATCAGATGTGTTCACATCACATAATCTAGCATGCCAAAAATTAAAATCACACAACTTGTAAGTAGAAAGAGACATTTTATTGATTTCAACATTCAAACGGAATGAGACATATTAAATTTCAACGGATCTCATGAGTTGTCTTCTGAATTTTATGGGAGTGTGCCTCGACGGATCTGTCATCGGTCATCTGATGCTCTGAGTAGCAGCTCACAACATACTTATTCGGAGCATCTCAAACATCTTTAACAAGTTCATTAAGAATATAATTCTTATCATTATTCTCCAATGAGTTAATTCTCCAACTTTCTTATCCTTTTCTGTTTGCCTCAAACTGAAACAGTTTATTGAAATCAAAGGCAACATAACCAAATCCAGTAATCTCTTCGATTGACATGGCAGAAAGAAACATCTTAAAATTGTTATTTTTGAGTTTCAGAAAACTGTTTCAAAATCACAATTTATGCCACCGAAGATATTATTCGGTTAAGTCACGGACTAGGTCGCTCTCTTTAAGACATTTCTCGGCACTACCCAAATTGTGCAAGGCAGACTATCAATCACGAAATTCCCAGAATAAAACTGCCCAGATTCATTGTATTGGAGTTCCACTGCCTCCTCAAAGATCCGACTACCAATTGAGCTAGCTCAATTGGTAGTCGGATCTTTGAGGAGGCAGTGGAACTCCAATACAATGAATCTGGGCAGTTTTATTCTGGGAATTTCGTGATTGATAGTCTGCCTTGCACAATTTGGGTAGTGCCGAGAAATGTCTTAAAGAGAGCGACCTAGTCCGTGACTTAACCGAATAATATCTTCGGTGGCATAAATTGTGATTTTGAAACAGTTTTCTGAAACTCAAAAATAACAATTTTAAGATGTTTCTTTCTGCCATGTCAATCGAAGAGATTACTGGATTTGGTTATGTTGCCTTTGATTTCAATAAACTGTTTCAGTTTGAGGCAAACAGAAAAGGATAAGAAAGTTGGAGAATTAACTCATTGGAGAATAATGATAAGAATTATATTCTTAATGAACTTGTTAAAGATGTTTGAGATGCTCCGAATAAGTATGTTGTGAGCTGCTACTCAGAGCATCAGATGACCGATGACAGATCCGTCGAGGCACACTCCCATAAAATTCAGAAGACAACTCATGAGATCCGTTGAAATTTAATATGTCTCATTCCGTTTGAATGTTGAAATCAATAAAATGTCTCTTTCTACTTACAAGTTGTGTGATTTTAATTTTTGGCATGCTAGATTATGTGATGTGAACACATCTGATTTCAAACTTAAGTAACTTAGGTTTAATTCCAAATTTATTTTTTAATGATTTTGAAAAATGTGATTTTTGTAGTCAAGCTAAAATAACAAAGACTTCACATAAATTTGTAGTTAGAAAATTTGAGTCTTTAGATTTATTACACTTTGATATATGTGAACATGACAAGACGTTAACTAAGAAATGTAAAATAAAAGTGAAACGCTTGACATGTTAAAAATATTTGTAACTGAAATTGAAAATCAATTTAGTAGAAAGATTAGGAGGTTCCAAGTATGATTCTAGTTTGTTTAATAAGTTTTATAAATTATCTGGAATTATACATGGAATAACTGCACCACAATTGCTTGAAGTCAATGGTAAAGTTTTTAAAAAAATAGAACTCTAGTGTTGCATCGTAGGTTTTTACCTGCTGATCATGCATTTAGAAGGAACAAAGCTGCATTTATGAAGGGCTATGCAGAAAGTCTAGGACCCCCGCTTAAGTTGACATCAGAACAAGTTTGGAATAAAGTAAAAGATATGCCAAAGGTACATGTTGTTAATGGTGTGGCCTGTAAACCACAAGGTTATGGACAATGGCACAATTGGACAAAAAGATGTATTTTTTGGGATCTACCGTATTGGAAAGATAATCTTTTGAGACATAATCTCGATGTAATGCATATTGAGAAAAATTTCTTTGACAACATATTTAATACTGTGATGAATGTGAAAGGAAAAACAAAAGATAATGACAAAGCCAGAAAAGACATAGGTATATATTGCAGACGACCAGATTTGTTGTTGGTGGAACAAAACGGCAAGACCCTAAAACCTCGTGCGAATTACACTTTATCTACTGATGAAGCCAAATCTGTTTATCGTTGGATCAAAGAGCTGAAGACGCCTGACGGTTATTGTTCTAATTTGGCAAGATGTGCTGATGTGGAAAATGGGAGGATGCATGGGATGAAAAGTCATGATTGTCATATATTTTTAGAGTGTTTACTTCCTATTGCCTTTAGTGCTTTACCGACACATGTATTGAACCCACTTATTGAAGTGAGTCAATATTTCAAGAATTTGTGTTCTTCAACACTCTATGATAAAGATCTCATCAAGATGGAAAATGACATTCCGATCATTCTATGTAAGTTGGAGAAAGTATTTCCTCCTGGGTTTTTTGATTCCATGGAGCATCTCTCAGTGCATCTTGCAAGTGAAGCTAGGCTTGGTGGACCAGTTCAGTATAGATGGATGTATCCATTTGAAAGGTGATATATATATACATATACTTGATTTTCAATATACTTCAACTTATATATACATGGAGCTTATTGTACATCTCTTTGTATATTATAGGTTCATGGGTTATTCAAAACGGTCGGTGAAAAACAAAGCTAGAGTTGAGGGCTCAATTTGTTCATCTTACCTTCACCGTGAAACAACACACTTTTGTTCTCATTATTTCAACAACGAAACGTTGTCACCAGTTAACGGAAGAAACGCTACTGATAGTGTTATACGTCATCCACATGCTTTATCAGTTTTTTGCTTGTCTGGTCATCATGCTGGTAGGGATTTTCCGATTTTCTGGCCAAGCGACAAAGTATTTAATGCGGCACATGTTCACGTTTTGATTAACTGCACCGAAGTTAAACCATACATTGAGTACGTTTCAAATTTCTCTTCATATTAATTATATTTAATTATATGATTAAATTGATATTCACCATATATATGGTCATCGATCAGGGCATTTTTAAATACGGGACAATCATCTGATGATATACATTCAAATTTCCCATTATGGTTTCAACAACAAGTGCATCTCGAAGAACAAACTCCTATCAACATCCACTTAAGGCACTTATCTATGGGCCCGAGTAGAAGTTTCAAAGAATGGCACACCTATTACGTCAATGGATACAAATTTCACACCGAATCTTGGACTGAAGGAAAAGAAACAATTAATAGTGGAGTTTGTATGAAAAGTGTCTCTGATAGTGGTGTAGTAGAAGATTTCTATGGCATAATTGAGCATATTTACGAAATTGACTACACGTTCCTAGATTATGCGAAAAAAGTGGTGTTGTTTTACTGTAAGTGGTTTGATCCATCTAGCAGAGGAACTAAAATAAATTTGATATCCAATACTGTAGACATTCGTATGAGCAAAAAATATCCACGGTTTGATCCATTTGCCCTGGCCCATAATGTAAGACAAGTCTATTATGTTCCTTATCCATCAACTGTCAGAAGCAAACAAGGTTGGTGTGCTGCAATCAAAACAAGACCAACGAGTGGAATCGAAGAAGTTGAAGCAGGTCAAAATGAAGAAGTTGCATTTCAAATGGATGAAATGTCAAATTTGGATCATGTGATTGGAGATGAGACTATTAGTCAACTTTGTCATGAGTCACACATTGGAGAAGAAGTTGATGAACAAGAAATAGATGAATTAGAGAATGATGAAGGCAATGACTTAATTCACTCATCAAATGACGACGACGATGATGACGAAGACGAAGACGAAGACAATTAATTAATTATATATATATGTGTGTTTCTATATCTATAATATTATATATTGTAATTGAAATGAACGACACCTTATATATATATTTTTATATTTTATATATATTTCTTTATTTATGTCAGTGTTATAATTTATTTATGTATACTTCATTATTAATTAATCTTATGTTAATTGTATACACACATATATTATATTATATATATGTATGGATATGGATATATATATATATAGACATGGCTTCAGTGTCGGGAGTAGGAGGATCTGCAGGAGGATCAGGAGGTTCGGATGGATCGGGAGGAACAGGAACGGCGGCAATACGAGGAATATCCAAAACATCACGTGGTAAGAAAAAAGTTGCTAAACGTGTTGTTAATGACCCATCTCTCATGCCGATGCCGTCCATTGGTACTAGTGGTGGAGCTATTCCTCTATATCCGGAGGTCCCAGTAGAGCCTTATACCTTAGACGAAATAATGGATCCCGGATGTGTTGATTGCTACAACCGCATTGTCATCATTCCAGAAGGAGATGGGTATGTAAACTATGATTGATTAAATATTTCATTATTATTGCAATGTAAATACATTATTAATTTTATTAATTTATTTTTATATTTAATTTGCATATAAACTTTGAAGATATCTTCCTTTTAAATCATCTGCAAAGGCAATTGCTGAAGTCATACAAGAGAAATATAAAAAACCATGGTTGTCGGGGGGGGGGGGGGGGGGGGGGGGGGGGGGGGGGGGGGGGGGGGGGGGCGAGAAGATCGTGAGGTAGCATCGCCGGTAACGCTGGAGGACTGGGGTGTTACAATGTAAATAAACAACATGCATGGTGATTTAAGACCATTTGAGTGCATATTCAAAACACCTATGTGCTAAACATTTCATTTCACCTATATATATAAACTCTTCTAACTTATAGAATCGCAAAAATAATTTCTGACAAGAAGTAAAGGATTCAATGAACAACTCCCATAACCCTCATGCTAAAATAAATTAATGTAACAAACTCATTGTTTTGATGATAATAATCCCCTTCAACCTGAGTTGGGTTTGTGGAAGATGTTTGCCTTGCAACTTTTTGTTCCCTACCATTTATGCTCAGTTTCATGTATGGAGATCTTCCAATTTGCTCCTTATTCCCCTCAAGCACTATTTTGGTTGATTAATGGGTTTTGAAGAGGAAGCAAGGGACATGCAAGGGTGACTTGAATCGAAAGGACTTTATAGGGCTATTGTCTTTGAATTAATTTAAGAAGAAAGGAAAAATGGATCAAAGGGGAATATGATGAACAATAACCAAGTATTGTTGTTTTAGAATGTTTTATGGGGGTGTGTCACTAGAAGTGAAGGAAAATTGAAAGGAAAATGGGTTAATACCCAAGAGTGAAGGAGAAGGAGAAAATAAAGATGGCATATCTTCTCTTTGCAACATGAAACTGTTCATGCTATTATTTTCCTATTTTCTCGTTGGTCCTAATTTAGTATTACTAAAAACACATTAACAATTATAAAAATTATAAAAGTCCTAGTTAATACTTAAATCCTATAATATTTCTAAGGTAGTGAGAGGGTTGTTACACATGCCAAAAGTAGATAAGAAATTTTTGTATCATCATACCATGAACAACATTTTTCACAAGTTGCACTATCCATGCAATAAACAATAAAAGAAGTCTTCCAAGCAGCTAATGTGGATTTTATTTTATCAGCAACATGCATGAAATGAATAGCCTTAAGCTTTCCTTTGAAAATAGAAATGCAAAGATACATAAAAGGATCTCCCTAAAATTAAAACCTAATAAATGTGCAATTCTAGCCTTTCTACAAGAAGTGGTAGAGCCAACATAAATAGTGGATTTTAGCTGGTTGATAATTTGGCCAGAAGCTTCAACATAATCCAAAATGAGATTTTTAAGAGCTTTCAAACTAGAAGGATTTTCTCTATCTCCCTAAAATTAAAACCTAATAAATGTGCAATTCTAGCCTTTCTACAAGAAGTGGTAGAGCCAACATAAATAGTGGAATTTGGCTGGTAGATAATCTGGCCAGAAGCCTCACCATAATCCAAAACGAGATTTTTAAGAGCTTTCAAACTACAAGGATTATCTCTATAGAAAATCATCATGTCATTAGCATAAAGAACATGAGATAGCAACAAGGTTCCCCTTGGACCAACCATAAGGGATACTAAGCATTCATTAACCAACATAGAAATACATCGACTAAAGACCTCTTCAACAAGACAAAAAAGGAGAAAATAGATAGGGTCATCCTACATAACACCTCTTTTACAAGAAAGATAACCAGCAACCTTACCATTAACAGAAATAGAAAATTTTGCAGACTGTAGAATAGTATCTATCCAATGACAAAATTTAGAATCAAAGCCAATAAAATGCAAGACATTTTGAAGCAATTCCAATCAATAGTAACAGTTTTTTTTACATATGGCAATCTTAAGAGCTAGATTACCTCTGAAAGCTTTGTTGTGCAACATATTAATAAATTCAGAAGTAAGGCAAATACAGTTCGCTAGTTTCCTTCCTTTTATAAAACCTCTCTAATTAGTGGAGATAATTTTTGGCGTGATATTTATGAGCCTATCATCAAGAACTTTGGTGGTGGCTTTAAATTTAAAATTAGCTAGAGAAATTGCACTGTACTGCTCAATTTTGTCTGCTTCAGGTACTTTGGAAATTACGACCACAATATTTGCATTTCAATTAGGCATCAATCAACTTGATTTGAAAAATTGCATTAGTGCGTTGAAGATAAGGGTGTAATGGGTCGATTTGGTTTGATTTTTTACGAAAAATGAATTCAAATCAATGAAATTTGCACAGATTGGTTTGATTCGGTTTTACTTGTTTTTTTATAACCGGATCTGAACCAAACTAATCCGATGATATCGAGTTAGTTCGGTTCTGGTGATTGGATAAAAAAAAACGATAAACATTTCAATTTTTTGACAGAATAAAAAAAGAATATACATGTGCAACAACCATTTTAATTTCTTCCTCGAAAATAGAATTCGGAATAACTACAAACTCGGAATTTAATTCTCTAAAAGACAAACAAAATATGCAGTAGCATTACATAATTTGACCCCCTAAAACTGAATTTGAAATAACATAATGCAATAACAACCCTAGTTAAAATACAAAACAGACAGTAGTATGCCAAATTAAACCAGAATTTAGTTGACTAGATTCTAAATGAGAATTTAATTTACAGTGCAAAATAACAACAATCCAAAGTAGGTAGTAACAGTTCACTTGAATGATAAAAATTTGAAATAAACAGCAAAAGGTGGCGAGGTGGGTGGCGCAATTTCAATGAGTGAATTATGAGCGGCGAGGTGAGAATGAGGAGGATGATATGATACTGTTGATACTAGTGAACGTGAGTGAATGAGGGGTTGTTGCGGCATAGTGTGATTGTATATGTGTGAGGATATCACTAGGTTTGGAATTGGGCTTAATGGGTAATGAGTCTGATTGTTGTATAAAAAAATTGTTGTCTTATTGGACCATATTTTTATGTAAAATATATATATATATATATATATATATATATATATATATATATATATATATATATATATATAATATTTTTTTTTTTGTTTTTTTTTTTTTTTTTTGTCTTATTGGACCATATTTTTATGTAAAATATATATATATATATATATATATATATATATATATATATATATATATATATAAATGAATAATATTGGTTTGATTTGGTTTTTATTGGTTTTTAAAACTAAAATCGAATACCCAAACCAATAATATTTGGTTTACATTGGTTTGGTTTGGTTTTTTACCCCAACCAAAAATAACGAGTAATTTTCGAGTTGGTTTAAGTTGGATATTCGAAATGATTGGATTTATTTTGTCCACTTACACCCCTAATTAAAGACATCTTGACTAACAATATTCCAAGATTGTTGAAAGAAAAAAGCTCCATAACCATAACCATCTAGACTAGGAGCTCCATTTGGATTCATAAAAAAAAAAGTATCTCTAACCTTGATATCTAACCTTATCAAGGTTAGGTAGGTTAGTAAACATGACATTTATGGAAGCATCAAGCAAATTAAGAATAACATTCTCAATAAGTCCATTATAAAAAAATATTATAAAAATAGATTTAAAGTAATAACAACATGATTTTCAGTAGCCACAACATCATTAATTAGATTGTTACCATTGATGAACACATATATCCTCTTTGTTGCATATCTAATCTTAGCAATTTTATGGACTTAGGAAGTGTTCCTATATATCCCCATGAATATGCCAATTGACCTTAGCCTTCTGTTGCCAAAAGTCTTCTTCAAACTTTAAAGCCTTATCAAGCTCCATTTAGTTGATTTTTCCCAATCCAACAAAACATCAATGCATGACCACACTCATGGATTTGATTTTAAAATTGATGAAGTTTAGATTTTGCAGATTGGACATTCGTATGAATATTCCCAAAAACATCTTTATTCCAATTCTTTAGTACAGTTATAGGGCAACCAACATAAGAACCATTCCAAACATATTTGATGACATTAAAACAATCATGGTGGGAAGCTCACATCTTAATAAATTTAAAAGAGGAAGCACCCCTGACATTATTCAATTGAAAATCAAGTAAGGGATAATGATCTGAATGAATTTTGGGTAAGGTGCAACAAGAAATAGAAGATCAAGAATCAATCTAACTTTGGTTGCAAATCACTTTATTCAATCTTGTTTTAGTATGAACCTTCCTTTCCAACCATTAGACCAAGTAAACTTAGCGCCGTGAGTAGGCAAATGAATAAGGTCATGAGCATTAGTCCAAACTTGAAAATCATTAATGGCAATTCTAACTGGCTGAACGCTCCCACGGTATTCATGAACTCTTAACGATAATGTTGAAATCACCTATACCACCAAGGAAGGTTAAGCAAACTTTGTTCATTAGAAAGACCAATCCAAAGATCTCTTCTACTTATATAACTAGTAAAGGCATAACAGTAAAAGTAAATTTCATATTGTCGTTATTTAACTTTAAAGTCATATGTTGAGTAGAGTTATTAACAAAAGGAGGCAACAAATGATTATCACAAAGACACCATAAACTTGAGAGTATATCATGTCTTTGATTACTGACAAACAATTTAAGATTTAGATTATTTAAATATCTCTTAGGCAAATCATCAATTTTCATACAAATTTTCGAAAATAAAAACAATGTCAGATTTCTGAAGAGAACATAGCCTTATAAGAGCCAACCTAGAGTAGGGGTTGGCCAAGCCTTGTACATTCAAGTAAAGACACTTCATTGGTCAACCTTGGCACCTTGTTTCTTCGTTTGTTTGTTTCTTTTTTGATGTTTGGACAACACCACCTCAAATACACCTTCGTCATTCTAATTTCAACCTCAACAAGATCATCCCAATTAGTATTTAGATGTTGCAGGTCTTGCCAAACCATATCAGAGATGTTACTATTGTTATCATTAACAACAATGTTTTCACCAACCAAAATCTCTTCAACAACTTAAGTTTCATTGACAACTAACGAGGACTTGTTGCTGCATTTTTTTGGCCCGTGTCCGTGATGCTTCTAATCAGCCAGATGTGCATGGTTGGAATTAGCATCTTGTTCCATCTCTTGATGTTTCTCAATATCAGAATCCTGATGTTCATGAGTGAAATTTTCATCTTCATAGTTTTTCACATCATCTTCTGCATGATCCAAGTGTCCATCGACATTCGCCAGCAACTTGCAATGGGTCATCATAAGTATCATTATGTTATGTTGACATTGTCCTTCCTTATTTGCATCACCACTATATTAAATATCTTTAACATTAATAATCTCTTTATGAGCATCGGTGTGATGTTTGGGCTTAGCGTTATTATGCCTTTTCTGAGCACAAACCAGAGACGGCACAAGGGAAAGACACGTAAAGCCTATGCTTTAGGTCCAAAAAATACTTTTATTTTATTTTAATTTTTACAATATACAAAGACTCAATAATATATTATAAAAAAGTCTTTTACTATATATAGAAATAAGAAATGATTTAAAGTTTTAATTTTCAATTTTTGGTATTTGAATTGATATTTGACTTTACTAATAGTAGTATAGCGTTGGAAAGTCTTTTATGTATAGACATTGTTTTTCACCGTCAACCGATCAAATCTTGTATAAATTAAATAAAATCAAGATAGTATATGAGAGAAATATTAATGATAAATTGAAATATTATGAGACAACAAGTTAACACATTGCTCATATGAGAAATATTAGTTATAAATTGAGAAATCATGAAACAAGTCGTAAACATATTGCTAACATTTATTGGAGTGATATTTTACACAATATTTTCTTCTTCAACTAAATAATGAAAATTTTACATGAGTTTGAAATGTCTTATTTTATTTTTTGAAAAATATAAAGAAAATAGATTTGAAAATTTTATTAATTCTACTAAAGAAATTTTATATAATTATTAAATAAATTATTAATAATTTATTTATTAATTTTTGAAAAGACTCTGTGTAATAATTTCACTTTAGACCTCGTAATGTGTTGGACTGACCGTGACACAAACATTACTTATGTCATGCACATCAACTTTCTGTCTACAATTGGAGTTTTAATGGCCTGTTGCACTTGCACAAAGTACAAATATCTGGGAGCTTTTCATATTCCAATCCAACCAAGAAAGAAAAAACTTTGCACTAAACCAAAACCCTACTACGCAATTGACTTGCCAAGTCAATTTCCACGAGGGTTCTTGCATAGTGACTAAAACAACGATCAACCATGGACTTGTTAGTGGTTGTATCCATGCATATATAGAAGAGTACCTATACTGTTGGCTATGGCGTAAATTATCTTGGGTTGCATGTACTCTTGACAAACCTGTAATTCGAACCCAAGTATGTGTTATTGTTTGTTTTTGCGCATTTGGGTTAAAGCCAGGACCCCATTGAAACATCTTTAAGAAACCTGGATGAAGATTTTATGATGAAACCGCATGAACACTTCTCACATCCTCGACAGAAGAGAAAGTGAATTCATACGAAACTGTTCCAAGAGAAATCATTCCCGATTTGCCAATAGACTTCCGAAGACAAGCAAGGTACTCCTCGCAATGCCTCCATCTTCAAAAGAGGGTCACCTTTTTTGAGGATCACTGGATAGTGAAGATTGTTTTTGCAACTATTTAAACCAACAAGGTAAATTAACAATGACTTACAAATTCTAATTTGAATGGTTCAATCTTAACAAATTAGACAAAATATGACATACAATCTGGTTTTAACGATCCAATGTCTTAATATGACATATAAATTTTAATTTAAGCAATTCAACTGTTCAATGTTAACTAATAAGATTAAATATGACTTCAAATTTCTAATTTCGACGATCAAACAAATCAATCTTAATTAATTAGATTCTATAGCTTCAAATTTTTAATTAAAACAATCCAATGGTTTATTCTTAACTAATTAAGCTAAATATAACTTAGAAATTTTAATTTAGAAGATCAAACAGTCTAATCTTAACTAATTAGACTTAACATCACTTATTAATTCTCTTTAATACAATCCAACGGTTCATTCTTCGCTAATTAATTTAAATATGTATTCAAATTTCTAATTTTTGTTGATCAAACAGTTTAATCTTAACTAACTAAACTAAATTAGACTAATTAATTCTACTTTATGACAATTCAATTTTAACTAATTAGATTAAATTTGAATTAGAAATTCTTATTTCGATGATGATACGGTTCAGTCCAATATAATTACAATAAATATGACTTAGAAACTTTAATTTCAGTTATCCAACGGTTCATACTAACCCAATTAGACTAACTATCATTGAAAAATTCCAATTTTGATGATCTAGTGAATCAATTTCAGAAAACTAGACAAAATATGACATACAAATTCTAATTTTATTAATTCAACGGTTCAATCTTGGCTAATTAAACAAACTATGACTTTAAATTTTATTTCGTCGATTCAATTGTTCAATCTTAACTAATAAGAGTAAACACAACTTATAAATTCTAATTTCAATAGTCGAATATGTCAATGTAACTTAATTAAACTTTATATATGAATAAAAAAATTATAATTTCAATGATTCAACAGTTTAACCTAACCTAAATAAACTAAATATAATTAAGAAATTATAATTTCAATTATATAATAGTTTAATCTTAACAAATTAGACTGACTATGATTTAAAAATTTTAATTATGAAAATTCAATAGTTCAAATCTTAAATAATTAGACTAAATATGACTTAGAAATTTTAATTTTACTGATCCAACGATTCATTCTAGCTTAAGTAGACTAACTATCACTGAAAAAAATTTGTTTTTATTATTAGACGAATCAATCTTAACTAATTAGAGTTACTATGAGATAGAAATTTAAATTTTGACGATCCAACAATTCAATATTAATTAATTAAAATGACTATGAATTAGAAATTTAAATTTCGACGATCCAACCATTTAATCTTAACAAATTCTACTAAATAAGTCATACAAATTTAAATTCCGATATTCCAACATTTCAATCTTAACTATTTAGACTGAGTATGACTTATGAATTTAAATTTTGATGATCCAACAATTCAATTTTAACTAATAAGAATGACATGACTTAAAAATTTAAATTTCAATAATCCAAATGTTCAATCTAAACCATTTATAGACTAAATATGACTTAAAAATTAATGACTTAATATATCGTATGTAATTATATATATTTAAATTATAATATATATATATATATATATATATATCAATAATTTATTTTCTATTTTTATTTACAAATTTTATGCTTTTCAATTAGCCATAATAAAATTGAACTAATGTAATGTATATTAGTTGCTCACATTTTTCGCAAGAAACTCTTTTGTTGGGTGGTAAAGGATTGGTATTTAAAATCAAGGTCAAAATTTTATCCCTTTTGATTTGCCATTTAATCTATAGACAGGAAAAAAACTAAAGGAATCTAAATTTATACGACAATATTAAAACAATTGAAGAAATAGTTGTTTGAAAATATTTAGAAAAATATGTATATATAGGAAAGTAATAGAAAAATTAAATTTATATAAAATATTCAAAAAAAAGTTTAATTTTTATTAATTTAAGTGTTCAAGAGCAATATAAGAGTGATAATATACACTAGCTGCAACACAATTTGACCTGATTTTATTAAATAAAATGACAATCAATTATAGATTTATGACCTGATTTTATTAAATAAAATGACAAACAACTATTGGTTATGGATTTAAGGCTTACATATAATTTTTTTATTTTTTATCTTTTACTTAATATTTATTTTAATTTTTCTACCTATACTCTTATGTTTTACTACCCACACTTCATCAAATTTTCATAAAAGTAGAATATCCAAAATGCACTTTCACAACAAAAATACATTGAATTTGTGATGGTCAAAAGCCCTCACAAAGAGGGGGAAGTAGCCACAAAGGAGACATTTGTGGCGGCCTTAGGCGGCCACAAATAAGGTGGTCACAAACCTTTGTGGTGGCCAAAACGGCCATACAAAATTTGAAATTTTCGTTGCCATTTGTGAGGGCAAAGGCGGCCACAAAGGTTTCCCTTTATTAAAAAAAAATAATTTTATTAAATTCGAAATTAATACTAAAAATTAATATTATATATAATAAATTAATATCAATATAAATTTAAAATATAATATTACAATTTAATTAAAATTTAAATTAAATTTAAAATATAATATTTAAATTAAATTAAATTTAAATTTAAATTAAATATATTATATATAATAAAATAATATCAATATAAATTTAAAATATAATATTACAATTTAATTAAAATTTAAACTAAATTTAAAATATAATATTTAAATTAAAATTTAATTTAATTTAAAATTAAATTTAAAATTTAAAATAACTATTATATATAAAAACATAATATTAATATTTATTAAAATAATTCCTACCAAACCAACTGGTCTGATCAAGCCAGCGGTTGGCATAGTTGGTTGGTATGGAGTTTGATCTGGTTGAGGTTGAGGAAGGTGATGTGAAGATGACGGAACATACTGATGTGGAGTTTGATTTGGTTGAGGTTGCTTTATTTTTCAAAAGCATTATATATAAATTTTGACATACTTTATATGTCAATTAGGAGAGCATTTGCAAACAATATAATAAATTATTATCAAGACTATAATTATATAAGCCGAAATAAAATTTTAAATGATGTTTAATCAAATTTTTCATAAAATAACTCCTTATATATAAACAAAAATATAGACTGTTAAAGTATTTAAATTTTTTGTACAAACTCAACTACAACTCTTTTTAATAACTAACAACAAATATTAATATCATTAATTTTAATAATATTTTTTTAAAAAATAGTTATATTAAAATCAAAAAGTTTTACATGTGTTTCAAATTTTTATTTATCATATATTATGCAAACAACATAATTTCTATTTATTTTTAAATAATTCTATAATAACACATATTTTACTAATCTATATTTTAAAAATAATATAAATATATTTATAATATCACATATTTTACTAATTTATATTTTAAATGTATAAAATACTAACTTGATGTCGGGTAGTGTCTGACTTGAAGCTTTCACATAACTGAGAACTCTTCGAAGTAAACACAATATCACCACTGTCAAAATAAATATTCAATAATATTAATTAAATAAATAACTTCAAATCAAAAATAAAATTAAAAAACTAAATATATAATATAAACTTACCAAAATTCAAGATAGTAAAGAAAAAGCTTGGAGAAATAATTTTTGTAGAGAGAAGGTGGAGAGAAAATTTAGAAAGAAGGTTTAGAGAGAAGGTAGAAGTGAAAAATGATAAGAGGAGTGAAGTGATATTTATAGAAAATGATTGATCCTTTGTGGCGGCCAAAGCAGCCACAAAATCCAACGGTACAATGGGAATTTGTGGCAGCTTTAAGGGTTAGAAATTAAGGCTTTTGTGGTGGCCTGGGCGGCCACGAAGTGCAACGGATCAATGCTTTTGTGGCAGCCTAGGCGGCCACAAATGGCTTACCTTTGTGGCGGCCTTTACCCTCACAAAAGGTTGATCTTTTGGCTGAAAAAGCCCTCACAAAGGGCTCCAATTTCAGCTGGATTTTGTGGCAGCCTAAACCCTTACAAAATGACAACGTTGTGATTTTGTGAGAGCTTAGGCAGCCACAAAATCATGCTAAAATTTTAGTCTTTTGTGAGGTCTTTTTCAGTCACAAATAAAGACCAATTTGAATTTTGTATTTGTGAGAGCTTTTTCGGTCACTAATTTGTGATGGTTTTTTTCGGCCATAAAATATTTGTAAAGTTGGCCACAAATGAGAGGATTTCTTGTAGTGTTTACTATTTCACTTATTATTAAACTCTATTTTTTTTGTTTCTCTCTTCATCACCATCACCCACCTTATAATATTTCAAACCTTATTACATACTCATAGCTCACACCTGCACTCATAACTTACACCCCGTAACTTTTCTCTTCTTATCATACTTAAAACCACCAACATGATATGTTTATTGATCTGTTGATTTCACTTTTTTTTTTCTTCAAAATCTAATAATTTTTTGTAATCTAAAAATCTGAGAATTTTACTTTATACATTGTACACAAACATAAATCACGTACCTTTACGTATTTTGTGTTTACATAAATGTACCTAAACTATGTTCAAGTACATGTAAAATTTTGCAGTGAATAGAGGAAGTGTATTCTTGAACTGAGTTCATGAACATGAACATATGAGTTCCAGTACATGTAAAATTATACAGTGGATAGGGTAGTGCTTACTTGAATTTTGTTCACATATATGTATGTAAACTGAGTTCACGTATATGTATGTAAACTGAGTTCACGTATATGTATGCAAACTGAGTTCACGTATATGTATGTAAACTGAGTTCACGTACATGTACTTAAATTGAGTTGAAGTACATATAAAATTTTGGAGTGAGTAGGGGAAGTTTGTACTCAAACTTAGTTCATATAAACTAAGTCAACGTACATGTACATAAACTATGTTCAAGTAGATGTAAAATTTTGCAGTGAGTACGAAAAGTGCATACTTAAACTAATACGTAAACTGAGTTTACATACATGTAAATTTTTGCATTGAGTAGGGGAAATGCCTACGTGAACTCATTTCACGTAAATGTACTCAGTTCCAAGAAGATTGTGGGTTTTACGATAGAAGAGGAAAGAAGAAGAACAGTTGGCAAATTTGATTTAATGATAAGGACAATTTAGTTTTTTTAAATAATGGCAGAGGTATAACTAGCAAAACAAGGTGTGAGTAGCAAAACTGTATTTGTTTTGATCCATTATCTTTTTTATTCATTAATTTATGTAATTTATCTTTTATAAGTGATGTGTTTTAGTCCTTGTAACAATACAACAAACTCTACAACACCATCAAATTATTGGATTCTTTGCTAATATATGACAATATGTATCCACTATAATAGTTTTTTTAAAAAATATTTATTTAACCTTATAATAGGCTTGCACTTGAAAAAAAAAAACAATCTTTTTGCATGCTTTAAAACATAGGCTTAAATTTAAATTTTTTTTTTCCATTTATCTTTTAGCTAATATTCATTTTAGTCATTTATCTTTTTTATTCGTTATGAACATTTATCTTTTATAAGTGATATATTTTAGTCCTTCTCATCGTAACTTTTTCAAACAAATGCTTAATTATTGTCATTAACTATTGAGATCAAATCTTAGATCAATTATAAAGTTTAGTGTGCAATTTTAATAAGGATGGGGTGAAAATATAGTATACATTGATAAATGTCATTCGTTTCGAAGAGTTTGCATATGTTTAAAACATGCAATAATTTTATTTTCAAGTGCAAGTCTATATAATATTATTGTGATTTTATGGGTGTTAATCATTCTACATTATCGTATCATATGTCATGTTATTTAAAAATAGAGTTTTATTGTAATTTCGTGAATTGGTAAAAATAGAGGGACTAAACCTGCAATTAAGTCTTTTACAATTAATATTTTTGGTGAGTAGATGTAATTAAAATTAGAGAAGATTACATTGATCTCGTATGAGATCTTTTTAAATGACATTCACTCCCTCTATAGTTCCCTCTTAAGTCTTTTCATGTCATTCATTTTGTAAGACGATGACACCATTAAAGTGTGCATTCTAATGCCTTTTTGGTGAATGACATGTAAAGATCTGATAACAAAAAAAATATTCGCACAATTGTTTTAGGAAATTTTTACCCCATACCTACATATTTTAATAAAAATCTAATTTTCTTATTTTTTAAAAAGGTCAAATTTTATATTTTTGGTACATAATTGTGTATCGGGAAACTTGAAAAAAAAATTCAAAACTCAAAGTTTGAATTTTCAAGAAACATTTGTGTAATAGAAGATTCTTTTTAAGTATTCTGAATCACAAATTTCAAATTGTAAATTACATTTGTGTATCGAAAAACATGAAAAAAGTTTATCGGTAGATAAAGTTCGATTTTCTAATACAGATTTATTTACAAGAAAATTTGGAAAACATATTCCAATACACAAGGTTCAAATTTTATGAAACACGTGTATTTTGAAAAACTTTAAAAAAAGTTTTTTAGAACTCAAATTGAATTAAGTAGTCTAGAAAAAATAATAATTTTGTTTTGAAAATAAAAATCTAAAAGGATAAAATAGGTAGTTTGTATAAGGATTAAATAAGTTTTTAGTTCCCATTAAATTTTCACTATTTTTTCTTTATAAAAAACATCATCAGTTTTAATCTCTTAAAAACATTTCATTTTTATTTATGGTCCTAATTATACCAACTATTGTGTATCTTTTTAATTTTTAAAATATTTTTTGCAATAATATTTAGGACATCATAAGAATTTTTCTTACAAAAATTTAATTTTGTGTTTTTAACAAATAGTTAATAAGATATGAATTTTTAAGCAAAAAAGCTTAAAAAATCATATTTTATTTCTCATTTGTTAAAAAATTCTAAATTTCTGTACAAAAATTGTTAAATATATTTTAACTATTAGTGCATAAAAATATTAAAAAATTTAAAGATACACAAAAGTTGGTTTAAAATTAGGCACAAGAAATAAAATATTACGATTCTTTATTTAAACCATTGATAAAAAATAAATAGAGAAAAATTTATTGCATCAAAGGTTACATAGAGGTATACAGCCACTTAGATAAACAACTAATATCCCCTCAAGCTGGAATGTGTTTAATACATTTCGAGTTTGAAAAATATCAAGAAATAAATACCGAAAAGGACATCGGCTAAAACGAATTTCTAACACCAGAATTTTTTTTGGCTAAAATAAATTTGAATTGCCGAAAATTTATCAACTAAAAAACACAACAAGAAAACAAGCATTTTGTGAGGGCTTTTGCCCTCACAAATGGGTATAATCAGCCACAAAGGTGACTTTTGTGAGGGCTTTTGGCAGCCACAAAGAAGCTGGTCACAAAATTTTGTGAGGGCTTTTGCAGCCACAAAGTGCCAGAAACAGATTGACATTTGTGAAGGCTTTTGCAGCCACAAAAGACAGCCGTTTGTGCTTTTAACTTTTTTAACTTCTTATTTTTTCACCCCTATTTTTAAAATATTCAAAGTTTCGAAATCATAATTTTTAGAATTTTCGAAACTTTTGAACAATTCAAAATTTTTCATATTTAGAGAATTTCGAAACTTTTTATAATTGGAAACTTTTGAAACTTTCCAAATTTTTAAAATATAATCTTTAACTTTCCAAATTTTCGAAATGTAATTCTTATTTTGAAAATTTATATTTTCATGTGTCTTGAAGGGTTGACATGTTTAGGTGTGGGGATACATGATATAATCTTCAAAAAAAAATTATATATTGAATGTAATTTTAGACTAAATAAATACATTACTTTTTTAATATTTTTTATTTTAAATTAGATATATAAAGTGAATGCACGATAATTGTCGGAACTAAGGTACCGTTATCAAGCTTTTTCTAATTATGTCATTAATATGAAATATAATTGATTTTATTGAAAATTAATTTTTATTGAAGAACTTGTTTAGTCACTTTTAATGAAATTTCCTTTATCAATCACATCTTTTTATTCACAATTTTGAAACTCGAAGACATAAAATTGAGAATGAATGATGTGAGCTTGTGATCAAACATCATGATTCGTGACAAAGATGTACAGCTAGTAATTTTAAATTATCACTATGATTATAAGCTATGATAGAGGAAACACTAAATATTGCTCACTATAGATAGAGCAAATCATCATTTTCATACATCAAACTTATATAGTTTGTCTTTCAAGAAAATAAAAATAAAAAGTAAATTATAACTTTTTTTATATCTGCATTCTTAGTCCTTCTTGACGTAGTTGTCAAATCTGTCTCTTTACTCTTTGGCCTTTTGTCAAAACAGATTATGAGGAACCAACAGGATGAGTGTGACAAAAATTTGAAGACTAACTATTTATATTTTTCATTTAATTAAAAGACAAGTGTAAGTTTAAGGATAAAATAAACTCAAAAATTCAGTAGTGGAACTTAACCTTGAGTAAAAAAACGTTATTTCCTTAAACCTCAGATTTTCTTCATCCATCAAAGATAAAATAATTTAAAGCTATTTTTTGTTTGAAATTATTTCTTATAAATCCACTTATCTTTCTTTTTACTAAATAAATAGATTCTATATATATTTAATTTTTTTTTTATATTTTCGTTGAGATTTGGTTATTTGAATATGACACTATTTTATTCATTATCTTAACACGATGTTGTTTGATTTTTCATCTTTAATATGATTTTTTATTTATTTGCAATCTTGTTTGAGCATCCTTTAAACAAAAGTGCTCAATCATCTTTTAAAATTTTTCCATTTGTTAGTTTCAAAACTCTAATAAAATTTGAGATTTGTTTAAAGCAATCTATAAATTGCCTTTTCCGTCTAGTAATACTTTCTCGGTTTAAATTGCCTTAATACACATGTATATATATAGGGACTCTTGTCTATTTTTTCTATTCATGATTATAGACATATTTTTACCATTGTTGATGATTGCATTAAACATGTTTGATGGCAGTTATTAGCATTATTCTATAAAAAATAAGTCTAAAACTAGAAAGTTCCACTACAAATTTTTTTTGACTTATAATGACTGGCAAAAAATCGTCAATAAGGATATAAAATTCATAGGTGTAAGAAGTAAAAAATATATCAACGAGATTTTTATTTATTGTCTATAATCAATATATATCTACAGTATTTTACCGTCACTATATTAACGTTTGTCTATCGGACAAAACTAAGAGTTTTACCTATGAGTTTTGTTTTGTGGACATAGAAATTAATTTGTGTAACTTTATAAATTATGCACCTACATTTTGTCCTCGTCACTATTCAGTTTAGCGACACTTCTATTCGGTAGGTATAGATTTTGACATCAATTTGATATTTAGTAAATACACAATAATATATATATATATATATATATATATGAATCAAAATAAAATAAAAATTCAATATCATATATTCAAAATTAACATAAAGTCTTATAAACATATATGGAATTGACAATAGCTAAACTATTTTTAAATGAAAGTACTTTAGAATATTTATAGAAAATATTATCTTACTAACATAACAAAATCTTATATAGCAATTTTAAAAAATTAAAAATCACGTCAAAGCAATAAAAACAACTTCATTTTCATCAACAAAATAACCTATATTGTCAAAACTTCATCTTCATCAATAAAATAGTTTTTAATCTTCAACAAAATAACCTAATTATCAAAACTTCATCTTCATCAACAAAATAACTTTTAATCTTCAACAAAATAATCTAATTGCCAAAACTTCATATTGATCAACAAAATAGCTTTTAATCTTCACCTACAAACAATAATAAAAAAAATATAGACTATTCAAACGTAAAAAATAAAGAAAATAATAAATTTAGTGATAATTAATTAAAAGCAAAACTAAATATCATTTTCATTATCTTCATTGTTGTCTGAACTAGAGGAGAAATTCAAATGATTAGGAGGTACTAGAATACAAATCAAATTGTATGTTACCTATGAAGATCAATAAAAAAAAATCATGTACACATCGCGCAGCTTTGATTATGTCATTCACATCTTCTCTAGAAAATCTATTTTGAATTAAGGTCATAACATTTACTAACATACAATCATTCATGTAGCCTTTTCATTGACATTTGATATATTTTATGAGTACGAGTTTCAACGTAAATCTCTTCATGTCAGGTACCACTCATTTGTCCTTTTTTTTCTAAACTCCAACAAATAAGTTAAATGTATTTTGTTTTTTAATACAATTCACCATGTGAAAAGTACAAATCAACAAAACTTTTTCATCCATAAATTTTAGGAAACTTTTTTATCCATACAACGGATATCTTGGAAGTTGAAGTTGCGTGCTTAACATGAGAAGAGAGGGAATCAATACCCATTCAAGTCTATGAGTGGTTATTTTCTTGTCTAAGAATTTTTCCAACCAACTACCAAACCAGAACATACATTAATTATATAATAATTGCAAGTTAGTTGCAAATTGGATTATAATGATGCATCTTACATTGCAAAAATATGTCAACATTTAGTATTTACAAGTCATAGCAAAAAAACATAAAATAGATTATTTGTATTTAGTACAAAATGAATCAAACCAGAGCAAACATCAAAACAAAATAATACAGTATTCTTCAGCAATATTTGTTCAGAAAGTTTGAGATAATAATGTATATTCAACAAAATAATAAACATCAAACTAAATAACAATCTAAAAGTTGAGTTAACAATAATCTAGAACTGTAAGCACATTCCATCTACTCCTCGTAGAACCCAACCAATACCTCATAGAACCCACACAATAATCAAAGTTTCAACCAGAACCACCTTCCAACAGCTTCACCAAACCATGGAGAGAGAGAAAATCAAACAAATAGTCAAATAAACAAAATGAAAATCTTCATAACTTTATTTCCCTTGGCCTACATCTCTCTCAAAAACTTTAAGAATGAACTACATTCACTTTTCATACAATTAGTAAAAATCACATAAACAAAACAAATAAATAGAAGGGAAAAGGGAACCCATCTGAGACCGCCGAAGGTGGATGAAGGTGATTGGAGTGATTGAGTGGGACTGATGATGAGACTTGTGGTGGGTGAGGCGAGACGAGGCTCGTTCATGGAAAATAGAGTTAAGTGGCAATAATTTTTTTACTAATCCAATTACCTATACTCATGGTCATTGCAAATCTAAATGTGTATGTTACTTATACCTACGGTCTTAATTGACCATCACTAAAAACATAAGTAGATATATGGTAATTTTCTTGCGGTGTTCATGCATGACTTTGTTGTTCTCGTTAAAATTAAAACTCCATTCAACAAAACTATTAATTTGATTAGGTCTAATAATGATAGTGAATTTATGTACCCTGAATTTTATGTCAAATATGAAACAATTCATCAAATCTTTTGTGTTGAAACTTCAAGTTTAACTCTTTGAACTTCTTCTTTATTTTTTCTTCTAAATGATGGATGTTATTTTTATATATTAAGTTTTAGACAGTTAATTCTAGAAAAATTATACTCCATCCTCTACGATTACACTCTTATCCCACAAATCATCTAAAAATTTACATTTATCCTTGATTTAAAATAAAATAAAAAATTATTCTACCCCACACAAAATTTCAAAAATATTTTGAAAAATTCAAGGAATTAAAATTAAATTATTTTGAATTGATCAATCTATTAGTATATTTGGTAATATAAGAGAAAATAAAAACTGCAAAAAAAAAATTTAAAACCTAAAACTTAGGGCTTGTTTGATTCACATCCCAAAAACTCTATTTTAATATTTTAAAATTTAAAAACTAAAAAAACTTATTTGGATTACTTGTTTTTAAAAGTTGTTTTGTAAAATTATTTTTAATATCATACTTTTTAAAACTAAAAAACAAACACTACAAGAAAAACATCATTTTGTGGCCAACTTTATAAATATTTTGTGGCCGAATAAAACCCTCACAAATTAGTGACCGAAAAAGCCCTCACAAATGTCAAAATTGAAATTGGTCTTTATTTGTGGCTGAAAAAGCCCTCACAAAATCCTTAAATATTTAACTTGATTTTGTGGTTGCCTAAGCCCTCACAAAATCACAACATTGTGATTTTGTGAGGGCTTAGGCAGCCACAAAATCCAGTTAAATATTTAAAAATTTGTGAGGGCTTTTTCAGCCACAAATAAAGACCAATTTCAATTTTGACATTTGTGAGGGCTTTTTCGGTCACTAATTTGTGAGGGTTTTATTCGGCCACAAAATATTTATAAAGTTGGCCACAAAATGGTGTTTTTCTTGTAGTGAAAATTTTAAATGTAAAAAGATCGATGAAAGAATTTTAATTTTTTTTTCTAACATTGCCAATTAGGATAAGAAGAATGAATTTAATTTGCTTAACTATTTATGATCTTGATGAATAGAAACTAAAATGTGAATCATACTTTTTTTAAGAAGAATATCAAATTATTCTTGGAAGGAATTCTTCTTTGTTTAAGACAAGAAAGATTTGATGCAGTCTCGCATTTTTTTTTTTTGCTCTTATTTTTCTTTTGGATCTTTGTCCTTCATCTCTTGAGTTATTCATCTAGAGTAATTTGTTTTTTCGAAGTGATAGACTATACTTTGTACCTATAACTCTAGTTAAATTTTTATTTTTTCGAATTGCCATAAATATCTCTGACTTTACCATTTTTTATGCCAACTCTTTACTCCAATCCAATTAATGACTTGATTCTCTCTCAGTTGCATCTTCTTTGTTATCTTCTTCAATATTGCATTTGTTGCAATCTTCATGTGTTTGCATGATCTTCTTGTCTTTAAACACAATATCTTATTTTCATTGTTTTTATCTTTTGTCACTAATAATGATATTTTATCAATATTCGTGATCTTCTTATTATTCATATTAAACAAATTTTTAGCCTCTGGCACATGTAACCATACATACAACATGTCTTCTTCTTGATGAATGAAGAAAAATGTAAGAGTTTGGATTAAGACAACTAAAACCAATGCAGGTGGAGTGGAGGAGGGTTAATGAAAAAAAAACAAATTTTCATATATAATTTTCTCAAAATTGAGAAAATAATGTTATAATTATAACTCTGATAGCATATTACGATTGTTGATTTAAACTATTGATAAAAGATAAATAGAGAAAATTAATTAAATCATAATAATAATATAATGAATGACGTAAAGTTATAAAGTCACTCAAATAAATAATTAAATACTATAAAATAACTAACTAACTAGTGTAACTAACTAATTAACTAACCAATTTATAAAAGGTTAAAAGTTAATAAATTTTTATAAAGACTAAAAACAAAATAGAGATTTTATAGAAATAAAAACTTAGTCTTTGTGTAGGATGTAGGGTATAAGATAACTTTTTTTGTTTTTTAGTGAATGCATTTTAAAATTTATAGGAAATGTGTGTATTATTTAAAGAGATCTATAATGTCAATGTAATCTTCCCTTACAATTATGCAATAACATATCAAATGAGATGAGTTTTTCAATATGAGATAGTCAGATGATTAAATCTTGACCATATAACCATACATTGTCAATATTAGAAGAAAAAAAATGTGAATTATTTAAGTGATCACACTACAAGAAAATTACCATATACCTACGGTTTTTTTAGTTACGGCCCTTAAAACTGAAGGTATAGGTGTCATATAGCTACGAAAACAATGCCCGTGGGTATAGTCCCACAGAGACACATATAAACTTTCTCATTTTTTCCTATCTAATAAAAATAATATGAAACACTCTTTTCTCTCCTTCAAACCTAGCCGTCATCATTGTAGGCCATCTCTGGCCGTCGTTGGAGCTTGTTAGAGATGATGGAGAATCAATAATATGTTGATGCTTTAGCAATGTGTTATCTCATTCTTATGCCTCTATAACTCTTATGTTGTCGCGTTTCGGTTTCCCTCCGCCGTTTTGTGAGCACACCACCGCCATCTTATTTGTTTCTTGCTACTGCTGTTCTTGATCTTCACATTTTGGGTGAGTTCTCCACTCTTGTTTGGATAGATTGTGTAGAAACCCAAAATCTTCAATTTTGAAAACCCTAACATTTTTTCTAATATGAGATTTAACTCTTATTGTTATTAAGTAATTTATCTTTAACATTGTTTATCTTGTGTTGGAGTTTTGATTTTAAATTTTTTTGCCTTGTGTTGAATTTTTTTTAACTCACCCTATTCGATTTCAGCCACTTTCAGGTTTTTAGTTTAAGCGCAAAAATTACTCTACTTCAAAATGAGGGATTTAAGTTTCAAAATTACTTAACTTCCATCAATACCCATGTCAAAATGAGGTCTTTTAAATTTCTTTTTCTATGTTAGTTTCAACTTCGTATAAAATATATATTCGAAATATCTGTTTAGTTATATGTAATTTCTATGCTGTTTTGAATTTTCGCGACTTTGATTGAGAGTTAAGGTTCATTTTAGGGATTTTCTCATTGTTGCGATATTTGTGGTTTAATTGAAATGCTTGCTTAACTTGTGAATAATTGTCACACACGACACAATAAAAACGCTATCTATCTATTCCTGATAATTGCAGGTTGAGCATGTTTGCCGGATGGGTACACAGCTGTTGCAGACACATTACAATCAGCTACTTTCCAAACTAGCTGTCAGACTTGTCTTAACTGCTTTCAGTGACATTTTTAGCACAGTTTAACCATGGTTGAATCGTTGAGACATGAATCAATACTTTTTTGGTCTAGCTTTTAATGCATTGTTGGGCAGTAAATCTTTGTTATCAGTACGAGATAACAAGTTTTAAAATCTTAGATGTCTTGGATTGCTTAATAAATAATTTAGAGATAACATGTCAGGAAGTATTTCAATAGAGAAATTTTATAATAGTTTTGGAATGTATAAATTTGTGCATGATAGGATAATTTTTATGGAAATTTAGGATACTTTGATTTGTCTTGTAGAAGATGGGATATATGGCTATTTTGGTTTTTTTTAACACCCCTACCTATTGATGCCTGGAAAAATCTTAGCTTTTTGTTTTCCAATTATCAGTGGACTTATTACGGGTCAACCTGCGCAGAGGCCGCCTCGTGGGGTTCGTACCGTGTGCCCACTTGCTCTTGTTCTCTCACCAACTAGGGAGATATCAATGCAGGTGAGTTAGTTGTGTAATTAAAAACTTCGTATTGTGACATTTGTTTTTATTGGGTGTAGCTTTGCAGTGAAAAATGATTTATTAGAATTGTTGTCATTTGGTTTTAGATACATGAAGAGGCTAAGAAGGTTGCATGCCAGACCGGGGTTAGGGTGGTTGTTGCTTATGGCAGAGCTCCAGTTAACCAGCAGGTTTATGTCCTAGCTTTTATTTTTGTGTATTCTTGATATATGGTGATTCAGTCACATTCAAGGTTTTTTGTCTTGTATATCAGAGGTTCTGATATGTGCTTTCAATCACTACATCCTTTCAAATTTTTTGAAGACAAACAACTTATAATTTTCTGAATAAAGCATGAGATTTTTTAACTGTGTAAAGTTAAGATGTCTCTCTAGCTGGTATTCTCCTATTGATTTTGCTGCTCTTCCTTTTTGTGCCAAATGATCCAGTTCGGACTAGACTCTAGAGCATAGTTCTGGAATTGTCAATTATATTATATTTTTTAATGCCAGAAGAAAACATTTATATTTTGGTATAGATTCTAACAAAATATAATTTTCCAGCTACGAGAGCTTGAGAGAGGGGGTGGACATTCTTGTTTCAACTCCAGGAAGACTAGTAGATTTGTTGGAAAGAGCTAGTTTCACTGCAGAAGAATAGGTATCTGGTCTTAGATGAGGCAGCTAGGATGCTGGACATGAGTTTTGAACCCCAGATTAGGAAGATTGTAGAACAAATAGATATGCCCCCAGCAGGTGAATGTAGTGCTCAAAACCATATGAATTCACTTAGTACAAACAACAGTGAAAATAATGAAAATGGTAATTAGATAGTATTAGTTAATTTCGATTAAAATCATTAATATTTTCTTTGTTTTAATAGTAATATTTTTTATTTTGAATCGTGTATTTATTCATTTGTTATTTTATTGATTGTAGGTGAAGATTTAAAGCTATTTTGTTGTTGAAGGTGGAATCTTGGCAATTTAGTGGACTCAATTTCTTAATGTTTTTTGAGATTGTTATGTATGACATAATATGTCTATTTTAAATGTTAGTAAGATAATGTTTTCCACTACTAAGTAAAAATATTCTGCACTGCACTATGGTGAACATTGTTTAACTATTGGTTTATCGTTGTAAGACTTTTATGTAAATTTTTAATATATACGATGAACACCTTTTATTTTATTTTGACTCTTTATATATTTTATTGTGTATTTATATTTGGTTAATTTTATAAAATAAAATTGTAAATTATTATATAATTTTTATAGATAACAAAAGAATAATATTTATAGCAAATTTGTTACGTTAAAACCTATACCAACAGAAAGAAGCTGTCACTTAAATGTATAGCAACATAATCAAAACTGTAGGTATAACTTTTAAAAATTATGGCTTAACCATATACCAACAGTGAAATTTCCGTAGGTAAAAATCAAATATTTACAACAACGAAAAACATTTTGTCACTATACCCTATAGCCATGGAGAAATTTCGTAGGCATTGGGCGATTATATACCACGAAAAAAATCGCCGTCGGTATAGGTAATTTTGGTTATCCCTACGGTTTTTATACGTTTACCTACAGATTT
>NC_021165.2:47167020-47211439 GCF_000331145.2 Cicer arietinum
AAACACTACAAGAAAAACATCATTTTGTGGCCAACTTTATAAATATTTTGTGGCCGAATAAAACTCTCACAAATTAGTGACCGAAAAAGCCCTCACAAATGTCAAAATTGAAATTGGTCTTTATTTGTGGCTGAAAAAGCCCTCACAAATTTTTAAATATTTAACTGGAATTTGTGGCTGCCTAAGCCCTCACAAAATCACAACATTGTGATTTTGTGAGGGCTTAGGCAGCCACAAAATCCAGTTAAATATTTAAAAATTTGCGAGGGCTTTTTCAGCCACAAATAAAGACCAATTTCAAATTTGACATTTGTGAGGGCTTTTTCGGTCACTAATTTGTTAGGGTTTTATTCGGCCACAAAATATTTATAAAGTTGGCCACAAAATGGTGTTTTTCTTGTAGTGATAATATGTCTATTTTAAATGTTAGTAAGATAATGTTTTCCACTACTAAGTAAAAATATTCTACACTGCACTGTGGTGAACATTGTTTAACTATTGGTTTATCGTTGTAAGACTTTTATGTTAATTTTTAATATATACGATGAACACCTTTTATTTTATTTTGACTCTTTATATATATTTTATTGTGTATTTATATTTGGTTAATTTTATAAAATAAAATTGTAAATTATTATATAATTTTTATAGATAACAAAAGAATAATATTTATAGCAAATTTGTTACGTTAAAACCTATACCAACAGAAAGAAGCTGTCACTTAAATGTATAGCAACATAATCAAAACTGTAGGTATAACTTTTAAAAATTATGGCTTAACCATATACCAACAGTGAAATTTCCGTAGGTAAAAATCAAATATTTACAACAATGAACAACATTTTGTCACTATGTCCTATAGCCACGGAGATATTTCGTAGGCATTGGGCGATTATATACCACGAAAAAAATCTCCGTCGGTATAGGTAATTTTGGTTATCCCTACAGTTTTTATACGTTTACCTACAGATTTTCACTGTCGCTAAACGTTCAATTTCTTGTAGTGTCACTTAAATAACTCTTAATCTTGACTCACGGTTATATAGTAAGATTTAACTATCTCCTTCATAAAATGTCTCATATATAATGTGTTCTCTCTAAAATATAATATTAATCAAACAAAGATAATTTTGCACTTTGAGTTTTGTTTTTCTGAAAATTCATCAAAGATAGTGTGTTCTCTCTAAAATATAACTTAATCAATCGAATGATATTTTACACGTTGTTTTTCTGATAATTTTACAAATATATACTATATAAAGTGACAAAAGACAAAACCTAAATATCAAACCATATATAGAACAGTCGAGAAAAATATAGCGTGACCAACAAAAACTTGTAGAACTAGCTGAGTATAGTTTATTGTTTCTTCTTTTAACAAAAATGTGTATTGGTTCTATTTAGCATGAAAATTTTGAAACTTTCCACCCAACGAATTAGAATTCTCTCAAGTATTTAAGAGTTTCTTTAGGAAAGAGAAAAAAGAAGTGATTTAATATTCAAATATTTTTTTAAAGAAGTAATTTTAAAATATTAAATTTTTATATTTATTTATTTATTCTCTTTTTGTCTTTTAAGGAGACTGTCAAATACTTGAGGGATCCGCATCCAATAAATAAAAATAATTATACTCATATACTCTATTGACGCATGCATTATATTATAAATTTTTAACAATGAATAAATTAAAAAATAGTAGACTAGGATACGTACAAAATAGCAGCGTTTCGCAGAATTTTCATGTAAATTAAATTAAAATGGTACTGGACAGTATTGAACTAATCGAAAGAGATATCCTCCTCTATTTCACTTGATATGAATTTTTATCTTAATCATTAAGGTTGACTTTTAAATTAACAAACCCCACGGACTAAATCAATCATAGACAATCTTGTAAAAAAAAAAAAGAATCAATCATAGACAATTTCCTTTTTCCAATTTCTTAAACAAACATACTTTGGTTAATTAATTATATTTATGAAGTTTTCTTGTAACAAATTGATTAGTCAATCTTTCAAAATAAATTACATATGAGCTAACTTCATCAATTAATGCCTTGATGAAAGTTTCTTTCCACGAAATGGTCAATTTTTAGGCCCAGTCCACCACTGACTAGGTAGTAGTATTTTTATGCATGCACTTTCACGTCTCTTGTAATGCTGTAAATATATATATATATATATATCAATGTGCATACATTAGCAACACAAATTAAAAAATCCTCATAACTCAATAATTTGCTCACTAATCACTTTCCAATAATAATCCTTTATTTGCATAGCGAAAATGAATATGCATAGCTATTTCTCAATGTTTATCCAGACTTTAGTGTTTACAGTTCTTGCGACCACAACATTTTCAGCACTAACACCAAATTACTATGACTACACATGCCCCAACGCTTTGACCACCATTGAAAGTGTTGTGAAAGCTGCAGTGCAAAAAGAGCACCGTATGGGTGCTTCTTTACTACGCTTGCACTTTCATGATTGTTTTGTTAACGTAAGATTATCTCTCCCTACATATAGCTTGCAACTTATTACTATTATTTTTGTCAAAAAAATATATTATTCAATATAAAAGTTGGGGTAAAATACGTTGGAAATTGCAGTTGCAATATCATTAAAGAAAAATCAAAATTGATAATATGATTTAAAATTTTTAAAATGGATATTAGTTTTTTAATTAGTTATTCAAAGAGAAAAAAGAAGACGCACCAATTTTACATAGTTAATATTATTATTTCATTATACAATCGTAATTATCATTATAATATAATAACAATATAATCAATGACATGTAATCCATTTGCAAATCAATCAATCTATTTATCTATTTATTTAGAAATTTATTTTTGAATAACTATTTAAAATTTGGTCGAAAATTTGATTGTTGTAGTAACAGAATTTTTTTCTTCTATAAATACATTGTTTAACAACAATTCTTTTGAAGCCCATATATGATGATGTTGAATATTTAAAGTGCTAAATCATTGCTTTTTTATTTTTTATGATTTATTCAGGGTTGTGATGGTTCAATTCTACTAGACTCTACACCTTCCATGGACAGCGAAAAAAACGCAAATCCAAATATCCAATCAGTGAGAGGATTTGAAGTGGTTGATGAAATCAAGCAAGCAGTTGATGAAGCATGTGGAAAACCAGTTGTTTCTTGTGCAGATATATTGGCTGTAGCTGCTAGAGACTCTATTGTTGCTGTGAGTAATAGTAGTAAATAAATTGCTCTTATATTATCCCCCTTATATTTCTCAAAACCTACTCAATTATTTATTCTTCGTTTTGTATCTATCAAATTATCATGGCTATGTCTTTCTCTCAAGATGTCTATAAGTTACATGAGTTTCCACGTACCATTTTCTTTAATAAATTTTCTCGCTATTTCAAATACATATAAATAGTAAGGAAGGGTGTGATACTTATACTAGACTCCTTTATTACAATTTTTTCTAAAATAATTTTTATAGTATTTTATTTTTTGTTATAAATTTTTTAAAAATGTCATTTTAAGTATCTAATTTATTTATTGTTTGTTATAATTTTTGTCATATGATTTTCAAATAAAAAATTAGTTTAAATAGTTTATCCTAAAAATTTATTTTAAGTATTTCATGAATTTACTATAAAATTTTTTGGATTTCAGAATTTTAAACAATATTAAAATCAGAAACTATTTTAAGGAGTATGTCATAAAAATTAGTTTTAAGACATATCTTTTATAAAAAAAAAAATGATTTTTATCATGTTAAAATCTCTAATGATGAATATCTAAGTTATTAAAAATTAAAATTATTTTTTTAATCCGTAAAAATTAAGTCTAAAATAATGTATACTATCTATGAGTAAATTATCATTCATTAAAAATATAAGCATAAAATCACTTTTTTTCTAAATCTATACCAAACGAAATATTTTTTTTGACTTTAATAATAATATTTTTTTGACTCTTTGAGTTTGAGCAAATTGGAACGCTTGTTTAGTTTTTTTTTATCAAATAAATAAAATAAAGTTGATTGATAAATAAAAGTCGGTAAATAAGTTTTTATTTAATAAGTATAGACCCAACAAATTCGTGCTTAACAAGTATAACTACAAATTGGTAAAATATACACGAAGGCAAGAATAACTAATTTATACTAACTTGTGTGTTACATGGTATAACTACAAATTTGAAAAACAAAAATAATCACCAAATATTATAATTACAAGATAATTGAAATTTATTTAGAGTCCGTTTGATGGCAACGATAAATAAACAATACACTTATATTGATTTTTATATGCATTAGTAAGAGATTAACCAATTATAAATTATATTATTTTTATATGCATTAGTAAGTGATAAATTCTCCTAACCAAATAGTTAAAGTATTTACTGCATATTAATATTTATTGAAATTTACAATTATATTGATGCAGTTAGGAGGGCCATCATGGAATGTAAGACTAGGAAGAAGAGACTCAAAGACAGCAAGTCGTGGTGATGCAGATACAGACATCCCAGCACCTTTTTTTAGTATTTCTCAACTCATCAAAAACTTCAACAATCATGGCCTAAATGAAAAGGATCTTGTTGCTCTCTCTGGAGCACACACTATTGGATTTTCACGTTGTGTTCAATTTAGGGACCGTATATTCAACGACACCAACATCAATCCTTACTTTGCAAACAAACTTAAACACATTTGTCCAAGACAAGGAGGAGACTCCAACCTTGCTCCTCTTGATGTTACCCCGGCGCAATTTGACACGTCATATTTTTCGGATTTGATTAAAAGGAAAGGTGTTCTGCATTCTGATCAGGAATTGTTGAATGGTGGTTACACAAGTGCATTGGTTAGAAAATATAGGCGTGATACAAAAACTTTTTATAAGGACTTTGTGAAATCTATGATTAAGATGGGAAATATGAAGCCACTTACTGGTAGTCAAGGTGAAATTCGTTACAACTGCAGGAAAGCCAACTAATTCGTCAATGTTTTAATTATATGAGATTCAATACAAAATTGTTGGGCACAAGTGTTATAATATAGTTGTGGGTTTAGATATAAGTCATAAATTTTGTATTAGGCCATGTATGTACCTTATAATTTCATTCATTTTCTGTTTAATATTGTAATTGTAATAATTATATGTGGTTGATTGGTTGTCTTGTTTACTTTTATTGTTGCAGCATAAATAAACAAATTTTCCTCATTGGACAAAGTCTATTATTGTCATAAGCGGCTTTGACTACTCCAAAAAAAAAAAAAAGTTAAGTTTTGTGAATAAGGAAGAATGTTGGAAATCTATTATTCTTCTTGTTTTGTCACAACTAAATTATCACATGATTCGTAAATTTATTCTCCTAGTTCTTAATGTATCAATCTTTAATTAAAAAAAGATTTTAAGAGAATGAATTGCTATTAAAGGTATTTTAGAATATATGTAAATGATAATTATAATTTTAACAATATTAGGTAAAATTGAAATCTATTTTTACTTAGAAATTTTTGAAATAATTGTGTCCTTTTGCAGTGGAGAGAAAGTCTCTTAGTGTCAAATGTCAATAATTCTAATGTCTGAAAACTAACTCGTATCACAGCGTAAAAAGTGTTGGCTATTGGGCTCCCTTCTTATGTGGAGAAATGTCCAAATATTGTAGCCTATGTGTTTCACTTATTTAAGTGGAGAGTGGTTTGATTAGGGTTGTAAGAGAGAGACTATTTTGACAGAAAATATAGCCACCAAAAGAGAAAAGAGGAGAGTAAACCGATTCCCGATTTTGTCAAATCAATTTCAGAAAAACATCGATTGCGCATTCGTTAACAGTTGGCAACATTCAGGTCTTTGTTTTCAACGATCAAATTGGAAAAATGATTTTTGGAGAGGGAGGAATTGTGCTCGAACAACAACAAGTTTTTGAGTGTTTTTCTTCTTCTTGCTTTTCATTTGTAAGCTTTTGTGCTTTATTATTTTGGCTGGTTGTAGGCACACTTTGTGTATCATTTTGAGACTCTCCTGTACCCTTATTTGATTATAGTGAAGCTATTTTTTTGGGTCTAAATGATTTGTGGTTTTTACCCTTACATTGAGGGGTTTTCCACGTTAAAATATTGGTGTTCTTTACGCTATTTTACATGGATTAATTTGCTGTCATATATATATTTGTTGTTGCTCATCACGGGTTCTTGGAAGTTGGGAGAATTTTATATCTTCTACATATTACTTGTTATCGTATTTCTATATTTATTCCCATCAGAGTGGCATCAGAGCTCTTGGTTAAAGGGTTATTTGACTTGTTTGAAGTATGGAGACAAATATGAATATAAAGATGGTAATCTTGAATGGTACTAATTACTATTTTTGGAAGGGCAAGATGAAAGATCTATTATTTGTGAAGAAAATGCATATTCCTATTTTTAATTGTAAGAAGTCGGATGATAAGTCTATGGAAGAATGAGATTTTGAACATCAACAGGTATGTGATTTTGTTAGGCAATATGTAGAAGATAATATTTATAATCATATTGTTAATGCGATAATTGTAAAACTATGTGAAATAAGATAGAGACTTTGTTTGCCTCTTAATAAGGAAATAATAAAATATTCTTACTAGATAGTTTCATAAGTTTGAAGTATAAGGAGGGAACGTCTATTTTGGACCACTTGAGTGAATTTCAGGGACTCCTTGATCAAATTTCTAGAATGAGTATTAAGTTTGATGATGTTGAGAGACATTTTGGGTTTCTATAACGAGTTCAGCTCCTAATGGTGTTATTTCTTTGGAAATGGATAAGGGTGGTGTTTTGAATGAGGAGATAAGAAGGAATGCACATGGTTCTTTATCTCAACTTGAAGTTATTGTCACTAAAAATAGGGGGAGAAGTTAGAAAAAAGAATCGAAGGGTGGTAGAGAAAATAGCAGAAGCAAGTCCAAGTCTAGATACAAAAATATGGACTGTCATTTTTGCCATATAACAGAGCACATATAGAAGAATTGCTTTATGTTGAAAAAGGATAACAAATGTAAGAAGGGTAAGCAGAAACAAATGGGTCGTGATGATGATCGTGTTACTACTGCTACTAGTGATGATCTTGTTATTCTTCGTGGCTATGAGTCAATTAATCTTGTATCTGATGAGAGCAAGTGGATAATTGATAGTGGTCCTACACTACATGTTACACTGAGGAAGGAGTTTTTCGCATCTTATACTTCATGTGACTTTGGAGTTTTGAAGATGATTAATGATGGTGTATTTAAGGTAATTGGTGTTGGCGATGTATGCTTGCAAACCAACACGATAATGCAAATGTTGCTTAAAGGAGTCAAACATGCTCCAAATGTTCGCTTCAATTTGATCTTCGTGCATATGCTTGATGAAAATGATTTTGATAATCATTTTGCTTCTAGAAAGTGGAAACTTAGTAAAGGTGACTTGGTTGTGGCTGGAGTAGAGAAAATTAGTAAACCGTATTGGACAAAAGCTTTGGTTGTTAAAGAAAGTGTGAATGTCGTGGATATGGAATCATCTTTGTGGCACCAAAGGTTTAGCCATATAAGTGAAAAATGGTTAAATTGTTTACCAAAAAAGGATGTGCTTCCATAATTGAAGATTATAGATTTGGAGAAATGTTCTCACTGCATAATTGGTAAATAAACTAGAGTATCCTTCAAAAGACATCATCTCTCTAAAAAGTTAGAGTTGCTTCAGTTGGTGCATTATGACGCATGTGGCCCTTTAAAGGTAAAGTTTTTTAGTGGTGCACTTTATTTTGTTACTTTTATTGACGACTGTTCTAGGAAACTATGAGTTTATTTTCTGAAGACAAAAGACCAAGGGCTGGAGAAATTCAAATAATTTCATGCTTTGGTTGAGAGGAAGACATGCAAGAAGCTGAAACATATTTGTACTGACAACGATAGTGAATATTATGGACCCTTTGATGTCTATTGCAAACAGCAGGGTATAACACATGAAAAGACTCCTCCTAAAACTCTTCAGCTGGATGATTTAGTAGAGAGAATGAATCGAACACTTGTTGAGAGAGTGATGTGTATGTTCTCTAAAGGTAAGTTCCCTTAACATTATTGGGGTGAGGCATTGTACACGACGCTGCATGTTATTAATCTTACTCCTACTGTCTCTTTGAATAGTGAGGTACCAAACAAGGTAATTTTTTGCAAGAATGTCAAGTATGATCATTGAGAGTCTTTGGTTGCAAGACTTTTGTGCATGTTCCAAAGGATGAAAGATCCATGCTGGATGCAAAGTCAAAGAAGTGTATCTTCATTGGTTATGGGAAAGATGAATTTGGCTACAAGTTGTATATTCCTATAGGCAAAAAGGTTATTAGAAGTCATGATGTAGTTTTCATGGAAAACCAAACTATTAAAGACATTGATAAGGTGGAGAAGACTACACTTGAGAGAGATAACATCTTGACTGATGGTGATCCAATTCGGTCACCTGTTCCTAATTTAGATACTACTAATGGCAATGTTCAGAGAATATTTAGAATGATGAGCCGCATGATCGTGTTGATGATTATCATTTTGGAGATAAGGTAAATATTCCAACAGGTGAAGGTCATGGGTTGTCACATGATGGAAATCTTAGAGATGCTTCTGAATCATCTCAAACCCAACTCAAGAGGTCTAAGAGGAAATGATAACCATCTAGAAGGTATGGTTCTTACGAGTATTTGAATTTGACTAATGAAGGGGAACCTGAGTATTTTCGAGATGCCATGGAGAGTAAAGAAAGTCAAAAGTGGTTGGATGCAATGCATGATGAGATGAAATCTTTGCATGATAATCACACTTATGATTTGGTGAAGTTGCGAAAAGGCAAAAGGACTTTGGAAAACAGGTATATCTATACAGTGAAACTTTAGAGTAACTCAAAGTCTCCGAGGTATAAAGTCAGATTAGTGGTGAAAGGTTTCCATCAAAGAAATGGTGTTGATTTTAATGAGATTTTTTCACTTGTGGTAAAATGTCATCAATTAGAACCATGTTGAGTTTGGCAGTTACTCTTGACTTAGAGGTAAAACAAATGGATGTAAAAACGACTTTCCTTCATGGTAATTTGGAGGAACATATTTACTTGAAGCAACTTGATGATTTTCTTGTTGAAGACAAGGAAGACTGTGTGTGTAGACTAAGAAAGAGTCTATATGGTTTGAAGCAAGCTCCAATGCAATGGTGCAAAAAGTTTGAGTTTGTTAGGTGTGACCAAGGATACATGAAGACTACTTGGAGAGAAAATTAGTAAACCGTATTGGACAAAAGCTTTGGTTGTTAAAGAAAGTGTGAAGGTCGTGGATATGGAATCATCTTTGTGGCACCAAAGGTTTAGCCATATAAGTGAAAAATGGTTAAATTGTTTACCAAAAAAGGATGTGCTTCCATAATTGAAGATTATAGATTTGGAGAAATGTTCTCACTGCATAATTGGTAAATAAACTAGAGTATCCTTCAAAAGACATCATCTCTCTAAAAAGTTAGAGTTGCTTCAGTTGGTGCATTATGACGCATGTGGCCCTTTAAAGGTAAAGTTTTTTAGTGGTGCACTTTATTTTGTTACTTTTATTGACGACTGTTCTAGGAAACTATGAGTTTATTTTCTGAAGACAAAAGACCAAGGGCTGGAGAAATTCAAATAATTTCATGCTTTGGTTGAGAGGAAGACATGCAAGAAGCTGAAACATATTTGTACTGACAACGATAGTGAATATTATGGACCCTTTGATGTCTATTGCAAACAGCAGGGTATAACACATGAAAAGACTCCTCCTAAAACTCTTCAGCTGGATGATTTAGTAGAGAGAATGAATCGAACACTTGTTGAGAGAGTGATGTGTATGTTCTCTAAAGGTAAGTTCCCTTAACATTATTGGGGTGAGGCATTGTACACAACGCTGCATGTTATTAATCTTACTCCTACTGTCTCTTTGAATAGTGAGGTACCAAACAAGGTAATTTTTTGCAAGAATGTCAAGTATGATCATTGAGAGTCTTTGGTTGCAAGACTTTTGTGCATGTTCCAAAGGATGAAAGATCCATGCTGGATGCAAAGTCAAAGAAGTGTATCTTCATTGGTTATGGGAAAGATGAATTTGGCTACAAGTTGTATATTCCTATAGGCAAAAAGGTTATTAGAAGTCATGATGTAGTTTTCATGGAAAACCAAACTATTAAAGACATTGATAAGGTGGAGAAGACTACACTTGAGAGAGATAACATCTTGACTGATGGTGATCCAATTCGGTCACCTGTTCCTAATTTAGATACTACTAATGGCAATGTTCAGAGAATATTTAGAATGATGAGCCGCATGATCGTGTTGATGATTATCATTTTGGAGATAAGGTAAATATTCCAACAGGTGAAGGTCATGGGTTGTCACATGATGGAAATCTTAGAGATGCTTCTGAATCATCTCAAACCCAACTCAAGAGGTCTAAGAGGAAATGATAACCATCTAGAAGGTATGGTTCTTACGAGTATTTGAATTTGACTAATGAAGGGGAACCTGAGTATTTTCGAGATGCCATGGAGAGTAAAGAAAGTCAAAAGTGGTTGGATGCAATGCATGATGAGATGAAATCTTTGCATGATAATCACACTTATGATTTGGTGAAAACGCCAAAAGGCAAAAGGGCTTTGGAAAACAAGTGGATCTATAGAGTGAAACTCAAGAGTAACTCAAAGTCTCTGAGGTATAAAACCACATTAGTGGTGAAAGGTTTCCGTCAAAGAAAGGGTGTTGATTTTAATGAAAATTTTCTCACTTATGGTAAAAATGTCATCAATTAGATCTATGTTGAGTTTGATAGCTACTCTCGACTTAGAGGTAGAGCAAATGGATGTAAAATCGACTTTTCTTCATGGTGATTTGGAGGAAGAGACTTACATGAAGCAACCTGATCGTTTTGTTGTTGAAGTCAAGGAAAACTATGTGTGTAGACTAAGAAAAAGTCTATACGGTTTGAAGCAAGCTCAAATGCAGTGGTACAAAAAGTTTGAGTTTGTTATGTGTGACCAAAGATACATGAATACTACTTTGAACCATTGTGTATTTATTAGAAAATTTTATAACGATGGTTTTATTATCCTGTTATTATATATAGATGACATACTTATTGTTGGGAAAATATTTCCAAGATTGACATGTTAAAGAAGCAGTTGAGTGAGTCATTTGTCATGAAAGACATGAGAACACCTAAACAGATTCTTGGCATAAGAATCATGCGTGACCGAAAGAAGAAGAAACTTTGGATGTCACAAGAACACTATATTGAGATAGTGTTGCAAATGTTTCAAATGGAAAAATCTAAGGCTCTAAGTACTCCTCTTGCTGCTTATTTTAAGTTGAGTTCTAAACAAAGTCCTTCTAGTTAATATTAGAAGAGAGACATGGAACGAGTTCCTTATGCTTCTGTTGCAGGTAGTTTGATGTATGCAATGGTGTGTACAATACCAAATATTGCGCATGTTGTTGGTACAATCACTAGATTTTTGTCAAATCTAGCTAAAGAGCATTGGAATGCTGTAAAATGGATTTTGAGGTATCTTCGTGGTACTACATGTATGCGGCTTTGTTTTGGAGGTGATAAACCTATTTTGGTGGGGTACTCTGATTCATATATGGCTGGAGATATTGACTCAAGGAAGTCGACTTCAGGCTATATGATTAAATTTGTAGAGGGAGTTGTGGCTTGGCAGTCGAGATTAAAAAAATGTGCACCATTGTCTACAACTAAGGCAGAGTTCATTGCCAGTACCGCAACATGCAAAGAGTTAATTTGATTGTAGAAATTCTTGTAGGAGCTTGGGTTTATTCAGGACAAATATGTATTATTTGTTGATAGTCAAAGTGTTGTTCATGTCGGTAAGAATTCGACGTTTCATAGCAGGTCCAAATACATTTATGTGAGGTATCATTGGATACGTGATGTTTTGGAAGCTAAGTTGTTGGAGTTGACTAAAGTTCATACTGATTATAATGGTTCTTATATGATGACTAAAGCATTACCAAGTGGGAACTTTGAAACTTGTTATGATATCGTCGTTTTGGCGATTATCTCCACATAGTTGTGAGGGAGAGATGTCTTAGGTATTGAGCTCCATTCTTACATGGAGAAAGACCCAAATATTGTAGCCTACACTACGCCAAAAATGACATTTAATAGCGCCCATTTTACAGCGCTTGCTAAACACAAGCGCTGTTGTAATTATATTTTAAAAATAACGGAACCTATTACAGCGCTTTTTGATGCAAAGCGCTGTAAACCAAGTGCTGTAGTAGGTCATATAACGTTTGCCCATCACGTTATAAGGCCTTTACAGCGCTTGTCAAAAAAGCTCTGTAAAAGGAAGCGCTTTCGCGAATCAGTTACAACGCTTTTTTCACAAGCGCTGTAAAACACATGCGCTTTCATTGAATTTAACTACCTATTACAGCGCTTTTTTCACAAGCGCTGTAAAACACATGCGCTTTCATTGAATTTAACTACCTATTACAGCGCTTCTTTCACAAGCGCTGTAAAACACATGACACCCATATATGAAATTATGGGTGGGCATTTTACAGCGCTTTTTTGAGAAAGCGCTGTAATATGCACACCCATATATGAAATTATGGGTGGGCATTTTACAGCGCTTTTTTGAGAAAGCGCTGTAATATGCACACCCATATATGAAATTATGGGTGGGCATTTTACAGCGCTTTTTTGAGAAAGCGCTGTAATATGCACACCCATATATGAAATTATGGGTGGGCATTTTACAGCGCTTTTTTGAGAAAGCGCTGTAATATGCACACCCATATATGAAATTATGGGTGGGCATTTTACAGCGCTTTTTTGAGAAAGCGCTGTAATATGCACACCCATATATGAAATTATGGGTGGGCATTTTACAGCGCTTTTTTGAGAAAGCGCTGTAATATGCACACCCATATATGAAATTATGGGTGGGCATTTTACAGCGCTTTTTTGAGAAAGCGCTGTAATATGCACACCCATATATGAAATTATGGGTGGGCATTTTACAGCGCTTTTTTGAGAAAGCGCTGTAATATGCACACCCATATATGAAATTATGGGTGGGCATTTTACAGCGCTTTTTTGAGAAAGCGCTGTAATATGCACACCCATATATGAAATTATGGGTGGGCATTTTACAGCGCTTTTTTGAGAAAGCGCTGTAATATGCACACCCATATATGAAATTATGGGTGGGCATTTTACAGCGCTTTTTTGAGAAAGCGCTGTAATATGCACACCCATATATGAAATTATGGGTGGGCATTTTACAGCGCTTTTTTGAGAAAGCGCTGTAATATGCACACCCATATATGAAATTATGGGTGGGCATTTTACAGCGCTTTTTTGAGAAAGCGCTGTAATATGCACACCCATATATGAAATTATGGGTGGGCATTTTACAGCGCTTTTTTGAGAAAGCGCTGTAATATGCACACCCATATATGAAATTATGGGTGGGCATTTTACAGCGCTTTTTTGAGAAAGCGCTGTAATATGCACACCCATATATGAAATTATGGGTGGGCATTTTACAGCGCTTTTTTGAGAAAGCGCTGTAATATGCACACCCATATATGAAATTATGGGTGGGCATTTTACAGCGCTTTTTTGAGAAAGCGCTGTAATATGCACACCCATATATGAAATTATGGGTGGGCATTTTACAGCGCTTTTTTGAGAAAGCGCTGTAATATGCACACCCATATATGAAATTATGGGTGGGCATTTTACAGCGCTTTTTTGAGAAAGCGCTGTAATATGCACACCCATATATGAAATTATGGGTGGGCATTTTACAGCGCTTTTTTGAGAAAGCGCTGTAATATGCACACCCATATATGAAATTATGGGTGGGCATTTTACAGCGCTTTTTTGAGAAAGCGCTGTAATATGCACACCCATATATGAAATTATGGGTGGGCATTTTACAGCGCTTTTTTGAGAAAGCGCTGTAATATGCACACCCATATATGAAATTATGGGTGGGCATTTTACAGCGCTTTTTTGAGAAAGCGCTGTAATATGCACACCCATATATGAAATTATGGGTGGGCATTTTACAGCGCTTTTTTGAGAAAGCGCTGTAATATGCACACCCATATATGAAATTATGGGTGGGCATTTTACAGCGCTTTTTTGAGAAAGCGCTGTAATATGCACACCCATATATGAAATTATGGGTGGGCATTTTACAGCGCTTTTTTGAGAAAGCGCTGTAATATGCACACCCATATATGAAATTATGGGTGGGCATTTTACAGCGCTTTTTTGAGAAAGCGCTGTAATATGCACACCCATATATGAAATTATGGGTGGGCATTTTACAGCGCTTTTTTGAGAAAGCGCTGTAATATGCACACCCATATATGAAATTATGGGTGGGCATTTTACAGCGCTTTTTTGAGAAAGCGCTGTAATATGCACACCCATATATGAAATTATGGGTGGGCATTTTACAGCGCTTTTTTGAGAAAGCGCTGTAATATGCACACCCATATATGAAATTATGGGTGGGCATTTTACAGCGCTTTTTTGAGAAAGCGCTGTAATATGCACACCCATATATGAAATTATGGGTGGGCATTTTACAGCGCTTTTTTGAGAAAGCGCTGTAATATGCACACCCATATATGAAATTATGGGTGGGCATTTTACAGCGCTTTTTTGAGAAAGCGCTGTAATATGCACACCCATATATGAAATTATGGGTGGGCATTTTACAGCGCTTTTTTGAGAAAGCGCTGTAATATGCACACCCATATATGAAATTATGGGTGGGCATTTTACAGCGCTTTTTTGAGAAAGCGCTGTAATATGCACACCCATATATGAAATTATGGGTGGGCATTTTACAGCGCTTTTTTGAGAAAGCGCTGTAATATGCACACCCATATATGAAATTATGGGTGGGCATTTTACAGCGCTTTTTTGAGAAAGCGCTGTAATATGCACACCCATATATGAAATTATGGGTGGGCATTTTACAGCGCTTTTTTGAGAAAGCGCTGTAATATGCACACCCATATATGAAATTATGGGTGGGCATTTTACAGCGCTTTTTTGAGAAAGCGCTGTAATATGCACACCCATATATGAAATTATGGGTGGGCATTTTACAGCGCTTTTTTGAGAAAGCGCTGTAATATGCACACCCATATATGAAATTATGGGTGGGCATTTTACAGCGCTTTTTTGAGAAAGCGCTGTAATATGCACACCCATATATGAAATTATGGGTGGGCATTTTACAGCGCTTTTTTGAGAAAGCGCTGTAATATGCACACCCATATATGAAATTATGGGTGGGCATTTTACAGCGCTTTTTTGAGAAAGCGCTGTAATATGCACACCCATATATGAAATTATGGGTGGGCATTTTACAGCGCTTTTTTGAGAAAGCGCTGTAATATGCACACCCATATATGAAATTATGGGTGGGCATTTTACAGCGCTTTTTTGAGAAAGCGCTGTAATATGCACACCCATATATGAAATTATGGGTGGGCATTTTACAGCGCTTTTTTGAGAAAGCGCTGTAATATGCACACCCATATATGAAATTATGGGTGGGCATTTTACAGCGCTTTTTTGAGAAAGCGCTGTAATATGCACACCCATATATGAAATTATGGGTGGGCATTTTACAGCGCTTTTTTGAGAAAGCGCTGTAATATGCACACCCATATATGAAATTATGGGTGGGCATTTTACAGCGCTTTTTTGAGAAAGCGCTGTAATATGCACACCCATATATGAAATTATGGGTGGGCATTTTACAGCGCTTTTTTGAGAAAGCGCTGTAATATGCACACCCATATATGAAATTATGGGTGGGCATTTTACAGCGCTTTTTTGAGAAAGCGCTGTAATATGCACACCCATATATGAAATTATGGGTGGGCATTTTACAGCGCTTTTTTGAGAAAGCGCTGTAATATGCACACCCATATATGAAATTATGGGTGGGCATTTTACAGCGCTTTTTTGAGAAAGCGCTGTAATATGCACACCCATATATGAAATTATGGGTGGGCATTTTACAGCGCTTTTTTGAGAAAGCGCTGTAATATGCACACCCATATATGAAATTATGGGTGGGCATTTTACAGCGCTTTTTTGAGAAAGCGCTGTAATATGCACACCCATATATGAAATTATGGGTGGGCATTTTACAGCGCTTTTTTGAGAAAGCGCTGTAATATGCACACCCATATATGAAATTATGGGTGGGCATTTTACAGCGCTTTTTTGAGAAAGCGCTGTAATATGCACACCCATATATGAAATTATGGGTGGGCATTTTACAGCGCTTTTTTGAGAAAGCGCTGTAATATGCACACCCATATATGAAATTATGGGTGGGCATTTTACAGCGCTTTTTTGAGAAAGCGCTGTAATATGCACACCCATATATGAAATTATGGGTGGGCATTTTACAGCGCTTTTTTGAGAAAGCGCTGTAATATGCACACCCATATATGAAATTATGGGTGGGCATTTTACAGCGCTTTTTTGAGAAAGCGCTGTAATATGCACACCCATATATGAAATTATGGGTGGGCATTTTACAGCGCTTTTTTGAGAAAGCGCTGTAATATGCACACCCATATATGAAATTATGGGTGGGCATTTTACAGCGCTTTTTTGAGAAAGCGCTGTAATATGCACACCCATATATGAAATTATGGGTGGGCATTTTACAGCGCTTTTTTGAGAAAGCGCTGTAATATGCACACCCATATATGAAATTATGGGTGGGCATTTTACAGCGCTTTTTTGAGAAAGCGCTGTAATATGCACACCCATATATGAAATTATGGGTGGGCATTTTACAGCGCTTTTTTGAGAAAGCGCTGTAATATGCACACCCATATATGAAATTATGGGTGGGCATTTTACAGCGCTTTTTTGAGAAAGCGCTGTAATATGCACACCCATATATGAAATTATGGGTGGGCATTTTACAGCGCTTTTTTGAGAAAGCGCTGTAATATGCACACCCATATATGAAATTATGGGTGGGCATTTTACAGCGCTTTTTTGAGAAAGCGCTGTAATATGCACACCCATATATGAAATTATGGGTGGGCATTTTACAGCGCTTTTTTGAGAAAGCGCTGTAATATGCACACCCATATATGAAATTATGGGTGGGCATTTTACAGCGCTTTTTTGAGAAAGCGCTGTAATATGCACACCCATATATGAAATTATGGGTGGGCATTTTACAGCGCTTTTTTGAGAAAGCGCTGTAATATGCACACCCATATATGAAATTATGGGTGGGCATTTTACAGCGCTTTTTTGAGAAAGCGCTGTAATATGCACACCCATATATGAAATTATGGGTGGGCATTTTACAGCGCTTTTTTGAGAAAGCGCTGTAATATGCACACCCATATATGAAATTATGGGTGGGCATTTTACAGCGCTTTTTTGAGAAAGCGCTGTAATATGCACACCCATATATGAAATTATGGGTGGGCATTTTACAGCGCTTTTTTGAGAAAGCGCTGTAATATGCACACCCATATATGAAATTATGGGTGGGCATTTTACAGCGCTTTTTTGAGAAAGCGCTGTAATATGCACACCCATATATGAAATTATGGGTGGGCATTTTACAGCGCTTTTTTGAGAAAGCGCTGTAATATGCACACCCATATATGAAATTATGGGTGGGCATTTTACAGCGCTTTTTTGAGAAAGCGCTGTAATATGCACACCCATATATGAAATTATGGGTGGGCATTTTACAGCGCTTTTTTGAGAAAGCGCTGTAATATGCACACCCATATATGAAATTATGGGTGGGCATTTTACAGCGCTTTTTTGAGAAAGCGCTGTAATATGCACACCCATATATGAAATTATGGGTGGGCATTTTACAGCGCTTTTTTGAGAAAGCGCTGTAATATGCACACCCATATATGAAATTATGGGTGGGCATTTTACAGCGCTTTTTTGAGAAAGCGCTGTAATATGCACACCCATATATGAAATTATGGGTGGGCATTTTACAGCGCTTTTTTGAGAAAGCGCTGTAATATGCACACCCATATATGAAATTATGGGTGGGCATTTTACAGCGCTTTTTTGAGAAAGCGCTGTAATATGCACACCCATATATGAAATTATGGGTGGGCATTTTACAGCGCTTTTTTGAGAAAGCGCTGTAATATGCACACCCATATATGAAATTATGGGTGGGCATTTTACAGCGCTTTTTTGAGAAAGCGCTGTAATATGCACACCCATATATGAAATTATGGGTGGGCATTTTACAGCGCTTTTTTGAGAAAGCGCTGTAATATGCACACCCATATATGAAATTATGGGTGGGCATTTTACAGCGCTTTTTTGAGAAAGCGCTGTAATATGCACACCCATATATGAAATTATGGGTGGGCATTTTACAGCGCTTTTTTGAGAAAGCGCTGTAATATGCACACCCATATATGAAATTATGGGTGGGCATTTTACAGCGCTTTTTTGAGAAAGCGCTGTAATATGCACACCCATATATGAAATTATGGGTGGGCATTTTACAGCGCTTTTTTGAGAAAGCGCTGTAATATGCACACCCATATATGAAATTATGGGTGGGCATTTTACAGCGCTTTTTTGAGAAAGCGCTGTAATATGCACACCCATATATGAAATTATGGGTGGGCATTTTACAGCGCTTTTTTGAGAAAGCGCTGTAATATGCACACCCATATATGAAATTATGGGTGGGCATTTTACAGCGCTTTTTTGAGAAAGCGCTGTAATATGCACACCCATATATGAAATTATGGGTGGGCATTTTACAGCGCTTTTTTGAGAAAGCGCTGTAATATGCACACCCATATATGAAATTATGGGTGGGCATTTTACAGCGCTTTTTTGAGAAAGCGCTGTAATATGCACACCCATATATGAAATTATGGGTGGGCATTTTACAGCGCTTTTTTGAGAAAGCGCTGTAATATGCACACCCATATATGAAATTATGGGTGGGCATTTTACAGCGCTTTTTTGAGAAAGCGCTGTAATATGCACACCCATATATGAAATTATGGGTGGGCATTTTACAGCGCTTTTTTGAGAAAGCGCTGTAATATGCACACCCATATATGAAATTATGGGTGGGCATTTTACAGCGCTTTTTTGAGAAAGCGCTGTAATATGCACACCCATATATGAAATTATGGGTGGGCATTTTACAGCGCTTTTTTGAGAAAGCGCTGTAATATGCACACCCATATATGAAATTATGGGTGGGCATTTTACAGCGCTTTTTTGAGAAAGCGCTGTAATATGCACACCCATATATGAAATTATGGGTGGGCATTTTACAGCGCTTTTTTGAGAAAGCGCTGTAATATGCACACCCATATATGAAATTATGGGTGGGCATTTTACAGCGCTTTTTTGAGAAAGCGCTGTAATATGCACACCCATATATGAAATTATGGGTGGGCATTTTACAGCGCTTTTTTGAGAAAGCGCTGTAATATGCACACCCATATATGAAATTATGGGTGGGCATTTTACAGCGCTTTTTTGAGAAAGCGCTGTAATATGCACACCCATATATGAAATTATGGGTGGGCATTTTACAGCGCTTTTTTGAGAAAGCGCTGTAATATGCACACCCATATATGAAATTATGGGTGGGCATTTTACAGCGCTTTTTTGAGAAAGCGCTGTAATATGCACACCCATATATGAAATTATGGGTGGGCATTTTACAGCGCTTTTTTGAGAAAGCGCTGTAATATGCACACCCATATATGAAATTATGGGTGGGCATTTTACAGCGCTTTTTTGAGAAAGCGCTGTAATATGCACACCCATATATGAAATTATGGGTGGGCATTTTACAGCGCTTTTTTGAGAAAGCGCTGTAATATGCACACCCATATATGAAATTATGGGTGGGCATTTTACAGCGCTTTTTTGAGAAAGCGCTGTAATATGCACACCCATATATGAAATTATGGGTGGGCATTTTACAGCGCTTTTTTGAGAAAGCGCTGTAATATGCACACCCATATATGAAATTATGGGTGGGCATTTTACAGCGCTTTTTTGAGAAAGCGCTGTAATATGCACACCCATATATGAAATTATGGGTGGGCATTTTACAGCGCTTTTTTGAGAAAGCGCTGTAATATGCACACCCATATATGAAATTATGGGTGGGCATTTTACAGCGCTTTTTTGAGAAAGCGCTGTAATATGCACACCCATATATGAAATTATGGGTGGGCATTTTACAGCGCTTTTTTGAGAAAGCGCTGTAATATGCACACCCATATATGAAATTATGGGTGGGCATTTTACAGCGCTTTTTTGAGAAAGCGCTGTAATATGCACACCCATATATGAAATTATGGGTGGGCATTTTACAGCGCTTTTTTGAGAAAGCGCTGTAATATGCACACCCATATATGAAATTATGGGTGGGCATTTTACAGCGCTTTTTTGAGAAAGCGCTGTAATATGCACACCCATATATGAAATTATGGGTGGGCATTTTACAGCGCTTTTTTGAGAAAGCGCTGTAATATGCACACCCATATATGAAATTATGGGTGGGCATTTTACAGCGCTTTTTTGAGAAAGCGCTGTAATATGCACACCCATATATGAAATTATGGGTGGGCATTTTACAGCGCTTTTTTGAGAAAGCGCTGTAATATGCACACCCATATATGAAATTATGGGTGGGCATTTTACAGCGCTTTTTTGAGAAAGCGCTGTAATATGCACACCCATATATGAAATTATGGGTGGGCATTTTACAGCGCTTTTTTGAGAAAGCGCTGTAATATGCACACCCATATATGAAATTATGGGTGGGCATTTTACAGCGCTTTTTTGAGAAAGCGCTGTAATATGCACACCCATATATGAAATTATGGGTGGGCATTTTACAGCGCTTTTTTGAGAAAGCGCTGTAATATGCACACCCATATATGAAATTATGGGTGGGCATTTTACAGCGCTTTTTTGAGAAAGCGCTGTAATATGCACACCCATATATGAAATTATGGGTGGGCATTTTACAGCGCTTTTTTGAGAAAGCGCTGTAATATGCACACCCATATATGAAATTATGGGTGGGCATTTTACAGCGCTTTTTTGAGAAAGCGCTGTAATATGCACACCCATATATGAAATTATGGGTGGGCATTTTACAGCGCTTTTTTGAGAAAGCGCTGTAATATGCACACCCATATATGAAATTATGGGTGGGCATTTTACAGCGCTTTTTTGAGAAAGCGCTGTAATATGCACACCCATATATGAAATTATGGGTGGGCATTTTACAGCGCTTTTTTGAGAAAGCGCTGTAATATGCACACCCATATATGAAATTATGGGTGGGCATTTTACAGCGCTTTTTTGAGAAAGCGCTGTAATATGCACACCCATATATGAAATTATGGGTGGGCATTTTACAGCGCTTTTTTGAGAAAGCGCTGTAATATGCACACCCATATATGAAATTATGGGTGGGCATTTTACAGCGCTTTTTTGAGAAAGCGCTGTAATATGCACACCCATATATGAAATTATGGGTGGGCATTTTACAGCGCTTTTTTGAGAAAGCGCTGTAATATGCACACCCATATATGAAATTATGGGTGGGCATTTTACAGCGCTTTTTTGAGAAAGCGCTGTAATATGCACACCCATATATGAAATTATGGGTGGGCATTTTACAGCGCTTTTTTGAGAAAGCGCTGTAATATGCACACCCATATATGAAATTATGGGTGGGCATTTTACAGCGCTTTTTTGAGGAAGCGTTGTAATATGCACACCCATATATGAAATTATGGGTGGTCATTTTACAGCGCTTTTTTGAGAAAGCGCTGTAATATGCACACCCATATATGAAATTATGGGTGGGCATATTTCAGCGCTTTTTTGAGAAAGCGCTGTAATATGCACACCCATATATGAAATTATGGGTGGGCATATTACAACGCTTTTGTGAGAAAGCGCTGTAATATGCCACCCATATATGAGTTATGGTTGTGCATTTTAGAGCGCTTTTTTGAGAAAGCGCTGTAAAATGCACACCCATAACTCATATAATGGGGTGCATATTACAGCGCTTTTTGTGAAGAAGCGCTGTAAAATGTGCGTAACAAGCGCGCGTTGTATTTACATGTTTTATAGCGCTTTTTTAAAAGCGCTGTTGTATCATTTACAGCGCTCGTTTCCACAGCGCTTATTTTTTTGAAAAAGCGCTGTAAATGGCTTAAAAAAAGCGCTGTAAAATCCGTTTTTTCGCGTAGTGATATGTGTCTCGCTTATTTAAGTGGAGAGTGGATTGATTACGGTTGTAAGAGATAGACTATTTTAAAAGAAAAGACATCCACCAAAAGAGAAAAGAGGAGAGTAAACCTTATTCTCGATTTTGTAAAGAGGAGAAACGGTTTGTGGAGGTGGAGGAATCGTGCTCGAACAACAAATTTTTGAGAGTTTTTCTTCTTCTTTCTTTTCATTTGTAAGCTTTAGTGTTTTATTATTTTGGCTGGTTGTAGGCACACTTTGTGCATCATTTTGAGTCTTTCTTGTATCCTTATTTGATTATAGTGGAGCTATTTCTTTGGTCTGGACGACCCGTGGTTTTTACCCTTGCATTGGGGGGTTTTCACGTTAAAATATCGGTGTTCTTTACGCTTTTTTATTTTGATTAATTTGTTGCCATATATATTTGTTGTTGCTCCTCACGAGTTCTTGCAAGTTGAGTGAATTTTTTTATATCCTCTGCATATTACTTGTTATCGTATTTTTGTATTTATTCCCATAAAAAAGTTAGTCTCACAATGCTAAGATCCATTCTCAAAAAACTTAACTATCTATTTGGTCTTGCAATAGAAAACCTATTTATCGCAATGCGAGACAATACAATTTTGTGAATACGGGGCATTGTCTCGCGGTGCGAAGCTTACTTCTAAACAATATTTAAGTTTCTCCTCTCCTACCCTCCACAGAAATCTAGAGAAAATAGCTTGCACCTCTTCCTTGTTTTCAGTTACAAGACTCAACCATGAGTCCTTGCTTGTTTATACCTTTATTCTTGAAATGTAACCTTTGAATAAGTTAGAAAAAACCATTAGTTGATCACCTTGAATAAAGCATATATCTATATGATCATAAAACACAAATCCATCTTGATTCTTGAACGTGGATGGAAAGATACCACCATAATTGAGCTCAACCTCTATTTAGAGTTCTCTTTTAAACATTAGAGATGTTTCTTTTAAAAAGTGATAAAACCCATTTTCCGTATTCCTTAGACACATACCCATTTTTCTATAAACACTGATAAGACATAAACCATTTTTTTTTTCAAATTTATCAATAATGAAATAACCAAATTGTTAAGTAGCTAATGTGCATAAATGAGATTTTAAGGATCATTTTTCATCAAGTGGTAAACCCACTTTCCCTAATCTTTGACATACTAATTTTAATTGTACTTTTAATATTATATTTTCGTTTTCAATTTTTTAATTATTATTCCTTATCATAAAAGTGACTTTGTCAGAAAATGTCAGAGCACACACTAAGTGGTGAATTTGCTACTGTAAATAAAGTAAGAGCAAATTTTTACCTTACCAATTCATGGGTATTGCATGTAGTATAAACAAAAAATTATATAATTCTCACAATATATAAGACTTGCTTCGGCTGCGGTCCTTGTGTAGTAATTTAATAAATGGATTAAATGTGAATGTGGAATTTTATGAAATAAAAAATGAGTTTAGAAACTCGATAGGCCATGTTAGTATTTATATTGAATAATTATGTGTTGATCATCATAGGAGGTAAATATTTGACATGATTAATTGTAACCTGCAAACAAGAATTATGAATATATGATACGATTAATTATGATATGTTGAATGTGAATTATGAAAACATAATAAATCATGTTTATATACATAAGTGAAGAGTATACGATGATTTATGTGTAAATATAAAGTATGAAGTGTTTATGTGTATAAACAAATATGTGAGTAATTGATGTTGGTTCATAAGGAACAAGGTGAAATATGTTACATAATGTGATTATCTTAATGATTAAGTGATAAAAAATAATTAAATGAATTAAATTTATGAATTTTTATATATATATATATATATATATATATATATATATATATGATGCATGTGTTAAAATGTGATTATGAAACAAATTATAACTAAATAATGATGTATTGATTAACTTTGACTAAATATGATGTTGAGATTACATGATCCATGCCCATTATAACCTCCAGAAGTAAGGAGTAACTAAGGACGATGAGCGGATAAAGGTATAAGTGAGGGTTAAGATTCCAAAGGTACAAGAAGTGATTACATCCAATTTTCGGAGTTACTGTGCAACTCATCAGTACCCCAACTAGATGCTAATAGTGACTTAGGGAGTTATGATGTTGAACAAGCATAAGAAGGACTTGAATACATAATGTCACATTTCTCCTACGAGTTTTAGAGTTACTTTGCTACCACATTTATAAGAAGTGATGCATTAATAGTTATTATGTGATTTCATTCGAAAACATAAACAACACATTCAAATAAGCATTGTATTTGCATTTGCATATCCTGATATTGATGTGGTGTGAGTATGTCAATTAGAGACTATATTTAGAAATTATATATTGACCTGAGAAAATGATATATATGTTAATACAGAGCTATTTAGTTTACTAATTCTAATGGTGGTATTCTATTATTTTATTTGATTACTTAATATTTTGATAGCCTCCTTCAAGATTAATGATGCTTAAGTGAACACTTATTACCGTGATTACCAAGTTTATTTAGATAAATGATATTTCTATTAAATGAGATAATGTATGATTAGTGTTATGTTGATTATATGTTATAAATATGAAATGTTAGGAGTAATATATTAATTGAATTAGATGATTAATACATGTTTCTTGAAAAAGTGAGGAATGACTACTTAAATTTTTTTTCATTATTAAATTTAGATTATAAATGTTGATACTTAGATTATTAAATTTATATTTTTTGTCATGATTAAATTTAATAAATATTTAAGAATGTGTCATGATGTTACTATTAGGTTACACAAATATTTGATGTTTGTGTTTGTTTGTACCTATGTGTATTGTACCATTCACACGAGTTCGATGACTTACTCCTTTATACTAATTTGAAGACCTTTATATAATTGTAAACTCTAAAATATAAATGAAAATGTATTTAAACATAATTGAAGTTTTATCAACAATAGTGGTTGTAAAGGTCCTATGTCAATATAAGATGTTGGAAGCACATAGATAGGTTGTTGTAAGAGGCTTGATCATTGAGTGAAATGTATCATCCTCTTCAAAATGGACATAACACATCAAAGAAAGGTAGGAGACGAAGCAATGAAAGTTCTTCTCATGAAGGCATCCAATGTAGATGAGACTAATGAAAAAGGAACGATGCAATAAAGGAAAAACAAAAAAAATAGAATCCTACATTTAGGTGCATAATAAAAGATGGAATAGTTTACACCATGATCAAATATAAATGGGATGTGTTGTGAAACTTATCAAATTATTCTTATAAAATATTATATCATTCATCCCATAATCAATTCATTTTACGCTTTGAAACATGATTTGGTAGACTAATTCATTCACATAACTGTTATGAAACTTGGATATCAAATATTCTCCATCCTTGAAAAAGTTAGACTTATCAAATCTGTCAAAACTGTGTCATTAACAATGTTCTTCGTTTGTGGTAGTCATTAACAAGACTATGTCTGAAAATGGAGAACGTTCACCGTTTGTGGTAGCCATCAATAAGACTGTATTTGAGTCAAAATCTTCTTGGGCAACGCATGCTTCATCTTCTTCTTTCTTTTTCTGTTTTCCTCCTTTGTTAGCCCTACATTCATTAGAAAAGTGTTCAAATTTCTCTAAATTGTAACATTGCACCTTCTTCATGTTAAAGTGATTTGATCTTTCTTCTGATTTACCACTTGCATTGCCCTCTTCTGATGAAGACTCAGACTTGTCATCAGGTTTTTTGAATTTATTCTTCTTCAATTTCTTTTTCTAGTCTTCTTGCTTGTTGGCATATGCTACCAATGCTTGTTTTCCAGAATTACTCCGACTCCTTTCATCCATTCTCAACTCTCTTGCTTCTAAAGTTCCCTACAACTCTTCAAGACTCAGTGTGGAAATGTCTTTAGATTCCTCAATTTCACACACAACATAATCGTTCCAGGGATGCAAAGATCTCAATATCTTTTCACATAGTTTATGTTCAGTAAGCTTCTCACCAAGCTAGCCATCTAATTTGTGACACTCTTCAATCTTGAAATCAGATCTGGCCCTTTCTCTTGCTCCTTCATCTGTAGCAGTTCGAACTGTTTCTGTAAGATCTGCAACTTCACTTTCTTGACCTTGGTTCCTCCAGAATAACACTTCTCCAAAATGTTAAGATTCTTTTGCATTTCTTGCATCAGAAATTTTGTCAAAGTTGGTTGTGTCAAGACATTGGTGAAGGATGAAGGTGGCCTTGCAATCTTTCTTCTTGTTTTCTTTAAAGTTCGACCTCTGCTCCTCTATTAGATTGACTCCCAGATCTTGAAAACATTTTTCTATGATTTCTAATACTTCTTGAAATCCTAACAATTTTCAAATCTACACTCTCCATCTATCTCAATCCTTTCATAAAAATATGGCATGTGGGCTGGAAAATTTATATTGTTTGCACTTGAACCAATTCTTACTTCACTCGTGTTTGATTCTCACACTTTACTTGTGTCTATAACTCTGGGATCGAAAACCTCACTATGGATATCAATTGTTAGCGTTCAAGCTATAATTTCAAGTGTAAGTATGATGAAAAATTAGAAGAGATATATGTTATAGGACTTGTTTGTTAAATGAATGAATTGTGGTATTTATACATGGTTTATTTTAATTGTCCTCTAACTAACTAATTGAGTAATTAGTTAGTTATTTATTACATACAACTAACACTAAACTTGAATTACAACATTGAATATGGAGAACGTTCTCCGTTTTATAACACTTAAACCAAGAACATTTTTGGTTTCCAACACTTATACATGTTGGGTGACAACTGAATAAAAAAGGAAAGGTGCAGTGAAGTCAAGGAAAAATAAAAAATCATAATCCTAAATTTAGGTGAATAATAAAAAATAGAATATCTTACACCATGATCAAATACAAAAAGGATGTGTTGTGAAACTTGAATATCAAATTATTCTTGTAAAATATTATATCATCTATCCCATAATCAATTCATTTTACGCTTTGAAACTTAATTTGGTATACTAATTCATTCACATAAGTTTTATGAAACTTGAATATCAAATCTGTCAAGAACCCATGTGATAAATATTTATTTATTTATGTTCTAATAGACTCCTATCAAACTTAAACTCAATTTTAACAAATTGCAACACATGATGAGATTTTTTTGAATTGATAATATTTTATTGGTATATATTTCAAGGATACAAATTTTATGTATTTGAGAAACGGGGAAAGTTGAAAACTCAGAATACACACTCAATAAACGTAGAATAACATGTGCCAAAAATATGACTACATTTTTCTGCACTAGTTCTAATGTTGCAAATAACGTAAGTTCTTTTATGTCGACCCTTATAGGTTCTAGATCAAGTTTTATGTAACGGTTGATCTAAATTTTCATGGCTCTGTGTGTTTAAGCATAATTCTGCTTGAAGTTGCAAAAGGAATTTGAAAGTTACCTTCATTGATTTGTTCATGACAAACAAAAATACAATGAATTTGTTGATGATTATTTGACTAGATATAGACAAATGAAAGTTAGATGTTTCAGCTCCAATCTCAGAAGTGGAAGTAGTCAAAATGGCTACAAGTGTGCTACATTTCTATGGTAGAAAGAAATTAGCGAATCCAACACTTAATAGATGTAATGTGCTAAATTTTGAAGGAAAAGTATTGGAATTGAGTTTATTAAATCACTTCTAAATATTATTCTAGAAGGAAGATAAACATACAATAATGCACTATTAGAAAATATAGTAAGAGTAAGAAGAAGGAAATATAGTAAGAGGAAGAAGAAGGATTGATAGTCCTAACCAAAATCTCCCCTATAGTTATTGTCATCATTCCTTAAATACTAGATCATGGGTGTACGTAGTCCTGTAGCCTTGAGCTAGTCATGTGATTTCTCATTCCCCTCCTTGGCACTGAAATTCCCAGATCTATGCTAACAGAATTATTCTCTTGTGGGTCCCCTTCATTTGGCTTGAAATGGAACGTGCCTTCTTTCATTGCAATACCATCCCCATATATGACAACCTTGTCCTCAAGGTTGAGGTTAGGGAAGTTGTCTAACATTTCCTGGAAATTCTCCCATGTAGCTTCGACTGGTGTGGTGTTTTCCCACTGTACGAGTAGGTGTGGTACAATTTGTGACCCATGTCTGATAGATCTAGTTTGCAGAATGGTCTTTGGGGCAATAATTGGACCTGTATCAGTTGTTGTAAGGGGTAAAGGCACGTATTGATCCTGAGGAACACCTTTAAATGGCTTCAGTTGAGAAATGTGAAAAAATGGGTGGATTCGTGCTTCATTTGGCAGCTGCAACTTGTAAGCCATGTTGCCTATTTTAGCTATAATTGGAAATGGTCCAAAATATCGCATTCCCAGCTTCTGATTTCTTCTTAAAGTGACAGAGTGTTGCCTATAAGGTTGAAGCTTGACTAGGACTAAATCTCCTACTACAAAGGAAAGATCAATCCCTGTTAACTTGGTTCTTCATGTAGATTTGAGCTCTTTCCAAGTGTTGTTTCAACTGCTGTAAGATGTTATCTCTATTGAGCAATTGTTCTTGCAGGGTAACAGGATCCGACGCTTGCGGATTATATCGAACCAATGCAGATGGATCTCTCCCATATAATGCTTTAAATGGAGACATGCCAAGACTAGTATGAAAAGATGTGTTGTACCACAATTCCGCCCACCTCAAAGCCTTGAACCAATTTTTTGGATTGTTAATAGTGAAGCATCGAAGGAACATTTCCAAACACTTGTTTACTACTTCGGATTGACCATCCGATTGGGGGTGATAGGCGGAGCTCATGGCCAACGTGGTACCCTGCAGTTGAAACAAATTCTTCCAGAAATTACTAGTAAAAACTTTGTCCCTGTCAGACACGATGGACTTGGGCATGCCATGCAACTTAACAATATGTATCATAAAGAGCTCGACTACAGACTTGCTAGTGTAGTCACCCTTGAGTGCTATGAAATGGCCGTATTTTGTCAAACAGTCGACAACTACCATGATGGTGTTGAAACCATAAGAATTGGGTAGCCCTGTTATAAAGTCCATTGTTATGTCTTCCCATACCTGAGAAGATATACTTTATCCTGTTGACAAATAGCACACGATTGGATGAATTTGTGCACCTCTTGTTTCATATCTGGCCAATAAAATTGTTGTGCCACTCTTGCCAATGTTCTTGTAACCCCCGAATGTCCTCCAATTGGTGAGCTATGAAATTCCTGCAGAAGTTGTTGGATAATATCCACCTCTCGAGGGGCCACAGTTCTATCTTTCCAGTATAATAAGTCACCCTTCACTGAGTAGTTTGGGTGTAATAGAGGTTGTTTCAGACATTGTCGCATGACTACTTGCAACTTGGGGTCTCTTTGTAATGCTTCCTTAAATGTTGCCACAATTGAATTTCTCGGTTCTAACTATGAAAGGTACATTACTCTAGAGAGTGCATCAGCAGCCAAGTTGTCCATTCTTGGTTTATACTCGATTGTGAAGTCATATCCCAAGAAACGATGGAGCCATTGTTGTTGCTCTGGGGTCTGCAATTTTTTATCCATCAGACTTCTCAAACTCTTCTGATCAGTTCTGATAATAAACCGATGGCCCAGTAGGTAGTGTCTGAACTTGGAAATTGCTTCAGCTATGGCCAACATTTCTCGAAAATAAGCTGACTGCTTTTGTGTTCGTGGTGCAAGTTTCTTAGAGAAATAAGCAATTGGGTGGCCATTTTGATGCAACAAAGCACCTATCCCTACTCCTGAGGCATCTGTTTCTAAGATAAAAGGTTGATGGAAATTGGGCGTTCCAAGAATAGGTGCTGATATCATAACCTCTTTTAGCTGCAAGAATGTTGTTTCAGTGGCATCAGTCCATAAGTATACATCTTTTTTTAGTAATTCAGTTAAAGGAGCAGCTATTCTAGCATATGCTTGAATAAAGCGTCTATAGTAGCATGTGAGACCCAAAAATCCTCTCAATTGTTTCACATTTGTTGGGGTTGGCCATTGAAGAATGGCTTGAACCTTACTACTCTCCATAGCTACTCCTTGCCCAAAAACTATATGACCCAAGTATTCATTTTCTAAAACTCCAAATGAACACTTGGATAACTTCACAAACATGACATGTTGTTGAATAACTCTTAACATGTTTTCTAGGTGTGTCAAGTGGTCCTTCCATGTCGGGCTATAGATGAGTATGTCATCAAAGGAGACTAACACATATTTTCCGCAGAGCCTCCTGAAAAATTTGATTCATCAATGTCTGGGATAGGAAAACTATCCTTTATGGTCACAACATTTAAGGCCCTATAGGCAATGCAAAAACGCCAGCTACCATCTTTCTTTTTCACGAGAATGATTGGTGAAGAAAAAGGGCTAGTACTAGGTTGTATAATACCTTGGTCTAGCATGTCATGCACCATCTTCTCAATTTGCTCCTTTTGGCTATATGGATATCTGTAAGGGTTGGTTTTGACTGGTTTAGTATTCTCCAGCAAGGGAATAGCATGATTCTAGCTTCGAATGGGTGGTAGTGAAGTTGGGACTTGGAATACTGAATTGTATGCGTGTAGTAATTTGACAATTTTAGGAGCTAGTTCTTGTGGCAGGTCTGTTAGAATATTCGCCTTTGTAGATGATTGAAGTAGTTGGACTGTGAAGGATTCAGCTATGGCGTCAGTATTCAGCATTTGTTTAATATGATGGAACTGAGACAGTTTGGGTGATGCCTCTTTCTCCCCTTACAGTGTTATAAATTTTCCTTGGCAAAATAAATTCAATGTTAAGGCTACATAGTCTGCTGTGTGAGGACCTAGTGTAGCCAGCCAAGATGCACCCAGAATAATATATGCGTCTGCCACTAGTAATAATAATACAGGTACGCGTAAGTTATGGCCTTGTACGGTGATTGTCAAATTGGGAACTATTCCCTCAGCAGTCATAGTTTGGCCATTTCCCACCAGAACATTGACACATGGTCCTGGTTCAATTGGCAGTTTCAGGAATTCAACAATGCGGGGTTGCAAAAAATTGTCGGAACTTCCTCCATCTACTAAGACTTGTGCACTGATATGGCCAATATGGCCTGTGAATCACAAGATACCCATGCTACTGGTCCCTTTCATTGCATTCAGGGAAAGATGGTGGTCATTTGTGGGAAGTTCGGTTTCATGGGGGTCCATATGTGGTTGGTTGTTATCTGGTTCCTCGACAATCTCATCTTCACCGTCATCAATTTGCAACATCATGACTTGACGGTTTGGGCATTTATGAGCTAGAGAAAATTTCTCATCGCACCAATAACATAGACTTTTTTCTCTTCTTAATTGCATTTCAGCTGGGGAAATGCGTTTGCTATTAGGGTTTTTTTGGTTTGGGTTCATGGGTCGTGTTGGTGGGGTGGGAAGGGGAGGGGTGTGTGGTGGTTTTTGATATTGGTCTGGTTTATTTGAATTGAAGGTTGCTATGTGGATGTAGGAGGTTGGAGGTGTGGTTTTTGTGGCTTGTGGGAGGATGAATACTTATCTTCATAGACCTTAGCAAGGGACACAACTTTCACGATCGAGATACGTGTGTGGATCATCTCATCTCTTTTGATTTCGGCATTTAAACCACTGATGAAACGATCCACCAAAGCATCATTACTCAAGCCATAAACCCGATTAGCCAATGAAGTAAAATGTAGATAATAATCAGCGACAATACCAGTCTGTTGCAACTTGAATAACGTTGCTCTTGAACACTCATATATTGATGGTCCAAAATCCAGTTCTAGGGCACGGGTGAACTCAACCTAATAAAGAAAATGGTGAGAACGTTGCATCATCTGGAACCAAGGGACTACGTCCTTGTCCAAGTGCACGGAAGCAATAGTTAACCGGTCTGGATCCGGTGTATCGTAATAATAAAAAAACTGCTATGCACGAAATATCAATTCTAGCACATTGTTGTTATCAAAACGCAGAAATCCGAGTTTAATGTTTCTCACCTGAAATGATTGTTTGTTTGAGTTACCAGCACCCTGGGGTTTTCATTGTGGGCTCTGGTTTAGTAACATATCAACCGCGGATGTGATCTGCGAAAACTTGCTTTTTGTGTTCATTTGCATCGCCTCCAGTTGTTCAAAGCGAAAGGAGTTTGCGATTCCCAATCGGGCCATCTGCTTGTGGATATCGTTGGATAGTTTTTCGATCGCTTCAGCGTTGCGCTTGACGTCGGAACTGAGCTCTTTCAACCTTGTGTCTTCTGCCATGGTGAAATGAAAGCACCAAATGTAATGTGCTAAATTTTGAAGGAATAGTACTGGGATTGAGTTCATTAAATCACTTCTAAATATGATTCTAGAAGGAAGATAAACGTATAATAATGAACTATTAGAAAATATAGTAAGAGGAAGAAGAATGATTGATAGTCCTAACCAAAATCTCCCCTATAGTTATTATTGTCATTATTCCTTAAATACTAGATCACGGGTGTACGTAGTCATGTAGCCTTGAGCTAGTCATGTGATTTCTCATTCCCCTCCTTGGCGCCGAAATTCCTAGATCTATGCTAACAGGATTATTCTCTTGTGGGGTCCCTTCATTTGGCTTGGAATGGAACGTGCCTTCTTTCATTGCAATAGATTTGACTAAATTGCGGGAAAAGGTTATAAAGATATAACAAATTAGAGAAGAGAAGAATTAGAAAAGAAATAAATTTCAGAAGCGAGAAAAAGATAATTATATCTTGCATAATATTTCTGATGATTTCTGATTATGATTTGAGTTCTAATGAATGTGAAGAAAATATGGTAGACTTAAAAGTAGGACCTCCTTACACTTCCAAAGAAAAAATTCTTGTTAAAGGAAAATTAAGTCTTGTGAATACTAAAAAGTATAGATATGATACAACCAAAGCATACAAGACCTTTGACATTTTGTTGAAAGATAAACAATCAATATCATCATAACTTAAAAAATTAGTAAAGCTAGAAGATAGGAAAGGTTGTAAATATTATAAATTTCACAATAAGTTTAGCCATGTATGTAATTAATGATTTTGATTCGTTTCAAGGACTTAATACAACACTCTCATGGAAGGTGAGAAAATCTTCCTCTCTTTTTCCGCTTGTCTTGGCCGATTTAGCCTTTAATGGTTGGGGTAGAATTTTAAGTTTTTCCTTCTCAAAATCTTGCAATCTAGTGTTGATGAGAATAAATTTTGAAAGATCAAAAGTGTTCTTTCTCCTTTTGAATTGTATTTCCGAGTTGTTTTTGTTGGGGTTGAGGTTTGAAACTTTTACTTCCCAAAGATCGTAAATTCATTTGTTGTTGATAGTGTATTTGAAATTATTTGAGATTTTACTTCTCGATTGTATTCATTCTAGCCAAAAATCTATGTTGGGTTTTGGTTGAGTTTTGTTGAAAATTTCTTTTATAAGAGGATAGATCTATGAGTTTTGTTGCCAAGGTTGTTGAGACAAAAAATTTAATTTTTTATCTTGAAAGTGCATAGATATTTTTCCGTCATTCATGCTTATAAAAAATGGGTATTACTCGATTTAAAAGGTAAAAGGTGGGAGTTTTAGAAGTTTGAAAAGATGAAAACTTTGTTGTTGTTAGTTCATGAAAATGATTATTATGTTAGTTGTTGTAGTTAATGAAATATTTTGATGAAAATAATTGTTATTATCAAATGTTGCCAGAGACCATAAATGTTGTAGTGATCAGTTGTTGTAAGGGGTAAAGGCACGTATTGATCCTGAGGAATACCTTTAAATGGCTTCAGTTGAGAAATGTGAAAAAATGGGTGGATTCGTGCTTCATTTGGCAGCTGCAACTTGTAAGCCATGTTGCCTATTTTAGCTGTAATTGGAAATGGTCCAAAATATCGCATTCCCAGCTTCTGATTTCTTCTTAAAGTGACAGAGTGTTGCCTATAAGGTTGAAGCTTGACTAGGACTAAATCTCCTACTACAAAGGAAAGATCAATCCCTGTTAACTTGGTTCTTCATGTAGATTTGAGCTCTTTCCAAGTGTTGTTTCAACTGCTGTAAGATGTTATCTCTATTGAGCAATTGTTCTTGCAGGGTAACAGGATCCGACGCTTGCGGATTATATCGAACCAATGCAGATGGATCTCTCCCATATAATGCTTTAAATGGAGACATGCCAAGACTAGTATGAAAAGATGTGTTGTACCACAATTCCGCCCAACTCAAAGCCTTGAACCAATTTTTTGGATTGTTAAAAGTGAAGCATCGAAGGAACATTTCCAAACACTTGTTTACTACTTCGGATTGACCATCCGATTGGGGGTGATAGGCGGAGCTCATGGCCAACGTGGTACCCTGCAGTTGAAACAAATTCTTCCAGAAATTACTAGTAAAAACTTTGTCCCTGTCAGACACGATGGACTTGGGCATGCCATGCAACTTAACAATATGTATCATAAAGAGCTCGACTACAGACTTGCTAGTGTAGTCACCCTTGAGTGCTATGAAATGGCCGTATTTTGTCAAACAGTCGACAACTACCATGATGGTGTTGAAACCATAAGAATTGGGTAGCCCTGTTATAAAGTCCATTGTTATGTCTTCCCATACCTGAGAAGATATAGGTAGTGGCTGCAGTAACCCCGCCGATTTGGTGTGTAGTACTTTAGTCTGTTGACAAATAGCACACGATTGGATGAATTTGTGCACCTCTTGTTTTATATCTGGCCAATAAAATTGTTGTGCCACTCTTGCCAATGTTCTTGTAACCCCCGAATGTCCTCCAATTGGTGAGCTATGAAATTCCTGCAAAAGTTGTTGGATAATATCCACCTCTCGAGGGGCCACAGTTCTATCTTTCCAGTATAATAAGTCACCCTTCACTGAGTAGTTTGGGTGTAATAGAGGTTGTTTCAGACATTGTCGCATGACTACTTGCAACTTGGGGTCTCTCTGTAATGCTTCCTTAAATGTTGCCACAATTGAATTTCTCGGTTCTAACCATGAAAGGTACATTACTCTAGAGAGTGCATCAGCAGCCAAGTTGTCCATTCTTGGTTTATACTCGATTGTGAAGTCATATCCCAAGAAACGATGGAGCCATTGTTGTTGCTCTGGGGTCTGCAATTTTTTATCCATCAGACTTCTCAAACTCTTCTGATCAGTTCTGATAATAAACCAATGGCCCAGTAGGTGGTGTCTGAACTTGGAAATTGCTTCAGCTATGGCCAACATTTCTCGAAAATAAGCTGACTGCTTTTGTGTTCGTGGTGCAAGTTTCTTAGAGAAATAAGCAATTGGGTGGCCATTTTGATGCAACAAAGCACCTATCCCTACTCCTGAGGCATCTGTTTCTAAGATAAAAGGTTGATGGAAATTGGGCGTTCCAAGAATAGGTGCTGATATCATAACCTCTTTTAGCTGCAAGAATGTTGTTTCAGTGGCATCAGTCCATAAGTATACATCTTTTTTTAGTAATTCAGTTAAAGGAGCAGCTATTCTAGCATATGCTTGAATAAAGCGTCTATAGTAGCATGTGAGACCCAAAAATCCTCTCAATTGTTTCACATTTGTTGGGGTTGGCCATTGAAGAATGGCTTGAACCTTACTACTCTCCATAGCTACTCCTTGCCCAAAAACTATATGACCCAAGTATTCATTTTCTAAAACTCCAAATGAACACTTGGATAACTTCACAAACATGACATGTTGTTGAATAACTCTTAACATGTTTTCTAGGTGTGTCAAGTGGTCCTTCCATGTCGGGCTATAGATGAGTATGTCATCAAAGGAGACTAACACATATTTTCCGCAGAGCCTCCTGAAAAATTTGATTCATCAATGTCTGGAAGGTTGCAGGAGCATTGGTTAAGCCGAAAGGCATGACTAGCCATTCATAGTGGCCATGTGTGTTCTAAAAGTTGTTTTATGCCTATCTTCTGGTTGTACCAAAATTTGATGAAAGCCTGATCTTATGTCTAGTTTAGAAAAGAACTTTGCACCAAATAACTCATCTAACAATTCATCAACAGTTGGGATAGGAAAACTATCCTTTATGGTCACAACATTTAAGGCCCTATAGGCAATGCAAAAACGCCAGCTACCATCATTCTTTTTCACGAGAATGATTGGTGAAGAAAAAGGGCTAGTACTAGGTTGTATAATACCTTGGTCTAGCATGTCATGCACCATCTTCTCAATTTGCTCCTTTTGGCTATATGGATATCTGTAAGGGTTGGTTTTGACTAGTTTAGTATTCTCCAGCAAGGGAATAGCATGATTCTAGCTTCGAATGGGTGGTAGTGAAGTTGGGACTTGGAATACTGAATTGTATGCGTGTAGTAATTTGACAATTTTAGGAGCTAGTTCTTGTGGCAGGTCTGTTAGAATATTCGCCTCTGTAGATGATTGAAGTAGTTGGACTGTGAAGGATTCAGCTATGGCGTCAGTATTCAGCATTCGTTTAATATGATGGAACTGAGACAGTTTGGGTGATGCCTCTTTCTCCCCTTACAGTGTTATAAATTTTCCTTGGCAAAATAAATTCAATGTTAAGGCTACATAGTCTGCTGTGTGAGGACCTAGTGTAGCCAGCCAAGATGCACCCAGAATAATGTATGCGTCTGCCACTGGTAATAATAATACAGGTACGCGTAAGTTATGGCCTTGTACGGTGATTGTCAAATTGGGAACTATTCCCTCAACAGTCATAGTTTGGCCATTTCCCACCAGAACATTGACACATGGTCCTGGTTCAATTGGCAGTTTCATGAATTCAACAATGCGGGGTTGCAAAAAATTGTCGGAACTTCCTCCATCTACTAAGACTTGTGCACTAATATGGCCAATATGGCATGTGAATCGAAAGATACCCATGCTACTGGTCCCTTTCATTGCATTCTGGGAAAGATGGTGGTCATTTGTGGGAAGTTTGGTTTCATGGGGGTTCATATGTGGTTGGTTGTTATCTGGTTCCTCGACAATCTCATCTTCACCGTCATCAATTTGCAGCATCATGACTTGACGGTTTGGGCATTTATGAGCTAGACAAAATTTCTCATTGCACCAATAACATAGACTTTTTTCTCTTCTTAATTGCATTTCAGCTGGGGAAATGCGTTTGATATTAGGGTTTTTTTGGTTTGGGTTCATGGGTCGTGTTGGTGGGGTGGGAAGGGGAGGGGTGTGTGGTGGTTTTTGATATTGGTCTAGTTTATTTGAATTGAAGGTTGCTATGTGGATGTAGGAGGTTAGAGGTGTGGTTTTTGTGGCTTGTGGGAGGATGAATACTTATCTTCATAGACCTTAGCAAGGGACACAACTTTCACGATCGAGATACGTGTGTGGATCATCACATCTCTTTTGATTTCAGCATTTAAACCACTGATGAAACGATCCACCAAAGCATCATTACTCAAGCCATAAACCCGATTAGCCAATGAAGTAAAATGTAGATAATAATCAGCGACAATACCAGTTTGTTGCAACTTGAATAACGTTGCTCTTGAACACTCATATATTGATGGTCCAAAATCTAGTTCTAGGGCACGGGTGAACTCAACCTAATAAAGAAAATGGTGAGAACGTTGCATCATCTGGAACCAAGGGAATACGTCCTTGTCCAAGTGCACGGAAGCAATAGTTAACCGGTCTGGATCCGGTGTATCGTAATAATAAAAAAACTGCTATGCACGAAATATCAATTCTAGCACATTGTTGCCATCAAAACGCAGAAATCCGAGTTTAATGTTTCTCACCTGAAATGATTGTTTGTTTGAGTTACCAGCACCCTAGGGTTTTCATTGTGGGCTCTGGTTTAGTAACATATCAACCGCGGATGTGATCTGCGAAAACTTGCTTTTTGTGTTCATTTGCATCGCCTCCAGTTGTTCAAAGCGAAAGGAGTTTGCGATTCCCAATCGGGCCATCTGCTCGTGGATATCGTTGGATAGTTTTTCGATCGCTTCAGCGTTGCGCTTGACGTCGGAACTGAGCTCTTTCAACCTTGTGTCTTCTGCCATGGTGAAATGAAAGCACTAAATGTAATGTGCTAAATTTTGAAGGAAGAGTACTGGGATTGAGTTCATTAAATCACTTCTAAATATGATTCTAGAAGGAAGATAAACGTATAATAATGAACTATTAGAAAATATAGTAAGAGGAAGAAGAATGATTGATAGTCCTAACCAAAATCTCCCCTATAGTTATTATTGTCATTATTCCTTAAATACTAGATCACGGGTGTACGTAGTCATGTAGCCTTGAGCTAGTCATGTGATTTCTCATTCCCCTCCTTGGCGCCGAAATTCCTGGATCTATGCTAACAGGATTATTCTCTTGTGGGGTCCCTTCATTTGGCTTGGAATCGAACGTGCCTTCTTTCATTGCAATAGATTTGACTAAATTGTGGGAAAAGGTTATAAAGATATAACAAATTAGAGAAGAGAAGAATTAGAAAAGAAATAAATTTCAGAAGCGAGAAAAAGATAATTATAGATAATTATATCTTGCATAATATTTCTGATGATTTCTGATTATGATTTGAGTTCTAATGAATGTGAAGTAAATATGGTAGACTTAAAAGTAGGACCTCCTTTCACTTCCAAAGAAAAAATTCTTGTTAAAGGAAAATTAAGTCTTGTGAATACTAAAAAGTATAGATATGATACAACCAAAGCATACAAGACCTTTGACATTTTGTTGAAAGATAAACAATCAATATTATCATAACTTAAAAAATTAGTAAAGCTAGAAGATAGGAAAGGTTGTAAATATTATAAATTTCACAATAAGTTTAGCCATGTATGTAATTAATGATTTTGATTCGTTTCAAGGACTTAATACAACACTCTCATGGAAGGTGAGAAAATCTTCCTCTCTTTTTCCGCTTGTCTTGGCCGATTTAGCCTTTAATGGTTGGGGTAGAATTTTAAGTTTTTCCTTCTCAAAATCTTGCAATCTAGTGTTGTTGAGAATAAATTTTGAAAGATCAAAAGTGTTCTTTCTCCTTTTGAATTGTATTTCCGAGTTGTTTTTGTTGGGGTTGAGGTTTGAAACTTTTACTTCCCAAAGATCGTAAATTCATTTGTTGTTGATAGTGTATTTGAAATGATTTGAGATTTTACTTCTCGATTGTATTCATTCTGGCGAAAAATCTATGTGGGGTTTTGGTTGAGTTTTGTTGAAAATTTCTTTTATAAGAGGATAGATCTATGAGTTTTGTTGCCAAGGTTGTTGAGACAAAAAATTTAATTTTTTATCTTGAAAATGCATAGATATTTTTCCGTCAGTCATGCTTATAAAAAATGGGTATTACTCGATTTAAAAGGTAAAAGGTGGGAGTTTTAGAAGTTTGAAAAGATGAAAACTTTGTTGTTGTTAGTTCATGAAAATGATTATTATGTTAGTTGTTGTAGTTAATGAAATATTTTGATGAAAATAATTGTTATTATTTTGTTTCTGGAAAAATAGTTATTAAAGTAGTGATTTATTTTATTTGTTTCAAAAAATTGTTTTTAAAAAAGATTAGATCTTGATGTGAAAGATGATTTAAAAGAAAATGTTTCAAGTTTTATAAAGGTTTCAAGTTGTGGTAAAGATTAATTTTATGAACAAAATTTTACTTCGGAGAAAAAACGACAAATTTTTATTGTTTTTATTATTGAGAAAACATCTCTTTAAAAATAGGATGTTAGAAAAATGACTTAAATTCTTGAAAATTTATTTTAGAATTTTTTTATTGTTTTTGTATTTTGAGATTTAAAGATAAAAATAATATTATAGTTGGGTTTAGAAAAAGTATTTTAAGATTGAAGTTGTGAGTAGCCTCTCTTGAAACTAGGAAAAGTGCTCTAAAGTTCAAAGAGTTAGAATCATAGTTAAAAGTTTAAGTATTTATGTTTTCTAGCTTTAAAAAAACAGGTAAAAGTAGAGTGCTCTTTGGCTTTAGAAAAGATTAAAAGTCTTGACATCATAAAGTAGTGTGAGAATGATTGTTTAATTTATTGGTTGGTTGTTTGATTTGAAACTATTTTGATAATAGAAGGAAGAGTTAAATATGTTTTTAGTCTTTATAAAATTTTAATTTTTTATATTTAATTTTTATAAATTAAAAATATAACTTTTTGTTCTTACATTATCATGTATGCAATTTTAATCCCAACTATTAAGTTAACCTATATTGTTGAATCAATGTTTTCTAGAAAGGTTTACAACATTATAAAAAGTTATTCCACAAAAAATGAGTTTAAAGTTTAATTTCTGGGTCCATATTTTTGTCACTTTTATCTTTAGCTTTTTATATTTAAAGAATTAATATTTAATTTATTTTTGAGTTAAAAAAATTCTAAATTTTTATGGATTTACTTTTTTTAATGTTCTAAACATGCTAGCAAAAAATCAATCAAAATTTTTGAAGTTGACGGACAACTCAACATGTTTCATTTAAACAAGGACTAAAATTTTTTGTTGGATAATTTTGTAGAGTCTAAAATTTGTGTTTTATTTTACAGAGACTAAAATTGAAATGTCGATATTTTATAGAGACTAAAAATATATTTAACCCTCAAAGGAATTGTGACATTTTGGAAAATTAGGTTTGATTATGAAAACAAATAGGCCATATCAATTTTTTGTTTGAAACAATTATTTTCTTTGGGGCTTAAAAGAATTGATTCCATATATTTTTTTTAGATAAAATAAAGAGAGTTGATGTATTCTTTTTTGAAGAGAATTAATTTCTTTGATATAAAAAAGGAGTGAGTAGTGTCATTTTGAAAAACTCTTATAATATTTAGTGATGCTATGTTGTGGGAAATTACTCTTATCTTGAATGTTTGAACTTGATAATTATTATTTTAGAAAAAATCATTTGGTATGAAACATAGTATTGAATTTTTTGAAAAGTATGAATTTGAGAATTCAATTATTTTGATCAATGTATATAAATTATCCTTGTGGGATTATTGAGTCAAGCTTGTCAAGAGGGACTTCATCTTTGGGATCCATGAATAGTTGGATTCACGTGTACAGTTAGTCCATACCCTTTTGTGGAGTGTATAATATTCCAAAATAATATACATTGACATTTAGGCATTGCATTAGAATGTTTGATGTATGAGTTGTATTTGATACTTTGACAAATATGATTGCTCTATTAATTTTTATTTATTTTTCATATTTGCTAAGTATTATATGTTAATTTTAGTTGGTGACACTTTACTTTTGTGGATTGGGCTAAACGCTTCAAGTTATTAGGATATGTTTATGCAGAGTTCAAGATGACAATGAAGGTGTAGCAAAATCATAGCTTCGACTTCCATGCTCATGCAAACAACTGGATGTAGCATGTGGGACAATGGTACTCAATAGCCTTCGTGTAAGTGGGATATGTTCTGCTTAGGGTTAGTTTGGTAATTTATATTGACGACTCTCGTCGTTGTATTACATTTATTTTAAAATCATATTTCAAGATACTTAAATTTGAAAAGATTTCGTTTACTTTGTAAACTTTGTTGTTGATTTATTTATCACAAGGATTCCTTTGAAATAACTTATTTAAAAAGAAGAAAAAATTACATTGAAAATCAGGGTGCTACAATTTCAATCATGAAATAAAGGAAGTCATAGTGGAGTTCTCTAAGCATCTAAGAGAAGGCCTTGGACCAACAAAGAAAAATGCAATAGGTTTCATAAAAGTCATGACCACACTAATAATGAATGTGCCCGACTAAAAGGCGTTATTAAAGCATTAATTCAAAAAGGAAAGTTGTCAAAATACACTTTTGGTGGTAAGGAGTATAACAAAGACCAACTGGGAATGCCAAGGTCTTCAAGACCTTCCAAAAGATATGAGGCCGAAACATTCAACAAAAGAAAAAACCCCATAAAACAAGGCAAACCACACCAATGGGAAAATATTCCCAAAGTAATAGTCACTTTCGAGAAAATCTACTCTGCTTAGGAAGATATCCCAATTGTCTTTAAAATGATAAAAGAATCCTATGAGGAGTGGGTTCATTCCCCACTGTAGGAGTGATATTGGGTGGGTATCCAAACTATGAACTAGCTACATGCAACTCAATTATGATAAAACTAAATGATCATGAAAGCTCATGTCATATTATGTACATAGGAATGTTCACAACCTTGGGACTAATTGAAAGGAGTCTTCTCCCCTACTCCGGGGGCGACCTACAAGGTTTCGATGGATCAACATGTACCTAGGGATATGTTGAACTACTGGTAACATGTGAAACAAGTAGAGCAAGGAAGATCGTAAGGACCTAATTCCTTTTAGTGGATTGCAAATTTGTCTATAATTGCATCATCGGAAGACCCACGCTAACCAAACTAGGTGTAGTGTCATTGAAAATGCATCTGTAGTTAAGGTACCACATCAAGGATAATGAGGTTTCCACTGTAGAAGCTGACCTTTGTAAGATATATGTCTCCTTGACTGTGATTTTGATGAAACTCCCAAACATACAATGTATATGCATTATCTGATTAATCTAATAGTTTGAGTTGAGATACATTTCAGGAAAGAATCAAACACTACACTTGGACAAATCTTGGATCTCAAGCAATCAAGCAAAGATTGATCATATCATACAAGGCTTGAAGATTATGTGTAAATGTGTCTATTGTTCATAGTGTTTATTAGTTAGATTCATGATTATGATTTCACACATCTAATATTTGCCAATTAAAACTGAAATCATAAAATAAGTATGTTAATCAATCAATTGGTAAATCAATTGACTAATTGATTTCCTGATTCATAGAACCAAGTTTTCACTATGTCAATCAATTACTTAAAGGTTTTTATCAGACCTATGTTCTATGATTAAAAGAAATCGATTGGACAATCGATTGATATACTTTTCTTAAGTTACAAGCTTTCTACTAATCAATTGGTTAATCGATTTTCTAATTCACAGAAACAAGTTTTCACTATGTCAATCGATTACTTAAAGGTTTTTATTAGACCTGTGTTCTATGATTCAAAGAAATCGATTTGATAATCGATTGCATAAATGAATCAGTTCATCATTTATCAGAAACATACTACATAATCGATTGGCACATCGATTGTAATTAAATATCTGAGTTACAGAGAGAAATCAGTCGATTGGCAAATCGATTTGATTAAGTGACTGAGTTACAGAGAGAAATCAGTCGATTGGCAAATCGATTTGGTTAAGTGTCTGAGTTACAGGGAGAAATTAGCCCATTGCCAAATCGATTATGTTAGTAAAAGTGAATCGACTGAGTAATCGATTGATTGATCTCACATTTTGAACAAAACAATTATAATCGATTACTCAATAGACTCTGATATGAACAGAGTATCAATTTCTGATATATGCATTAAAAACATCGATTAGCAAATCGATTAGTTCATCTATTTCAAAAATTTCAAGAAAAACAAGAAACGCGAAATCGATTAGGAAATTGATTAAGCTGGTAATACACATTAATAAAATCGATTGGGAAATCGATTTGTTTGAAGTTTTTCTGAAACTATATAAACTGAATCAATCACAATTTTTATAACATATAGAAATACATAAAAAGAACAAAAAAAGAATCTCATTGACTTTTCGAAAAATACACTTTGAGAAAAACTATTATAACTCAGAAACATTATTGGCAAATACTAAGTGTGAGAATTCATTGTGATTGAATCAAGTGTTTTTAGTCTTTTTGAAAGAATCATCTTTGTAAAAAAAAGTGTGTGGAAATCCAGTATTGTGAAACTGGTGGTCATCTTTTAGAGTGTGTGTGATCATCTAAAAGAGATCTCAATCTGATCTTGCTAGAGCTTGGCGATTAGTTCTTAAGGATAGATTGGTTGTTGTTGTGGATTGATGTTGAGTTAGATGTATAGGCAGTGAAGTGCTGGAAAGTCTGTAAACATACTCAAATCATTTCTAGTAAAGGCTGGAATCGGTAAGTGATTCCAGGACTGGATGTAGACTATCGAATTGATAGTCGAACCAATATAAAAATCTATGGTGCACACTTCTCTATCTCTATACTCT
>NC_021165.2:47212173-47212800 GCF_000331145.2 Cicer arietinum
ACTCTGATGCATGAATATGAACTCTTCAATATGAAGAAGGATGAGTCAATCAATGACTTGCAGACACGGTTCACACATGTCATTAACAATCTGAATGCTCTAGGAAAAGTAATTGACAATGAGCAACAAATAAACAAAGTAATGAGATGCTTGACAAGAGAATGGCAACCTAAGGTCACTGCAATAGCTGAATCAAAGGATCTTGGAAGCATGACCATTGCCACCCTCTTTGGCAAGCTCGGAGAACATGAAATGGAGCTGCACCGGTTAAATGAGTCAGAGCAAACTGATCGAAAAAGAAAGGGACTATCTCTGAAAGCTCAAACTCATAAAGTAAAATGTGAACCAGAAACTTGTACTGATGGTTCCGAGAGTGAAACTGATGAAGAACCTGAAATCGGAATGCTGGTCAGAAAATTCAAGAAATTTCTGAAGAAGAAAGGAGTCCAACCAAAGAAACCATCAAATTCAAGGACAAAAAGCTTCAGCAAGAATGAGACAAATGATAGCAAAGTGATAACATGCTATGAATGTGGAAAATCAGGCCACATTAAATCTGAATTTTTTCAACTACAAAATAGAAACAAGTTTGTGAAAGCTAAAGGCAAGGATCAACCATCTTCAAAA
>NC_021165.2:47213088-47214673 GCF_000331145.2 Cicer arietinum
ATTCAGATAGCGATGTAAGTACTACCTCTAATCCCTCTTATGAAGAATTGCATGATGCTTTCAATGAATTGCATGATGAACATATTAAGGTAGTCAAACAATTGATTTGCACTAAGAAAATGTTAGAAAAACAGTGCATGATGTATGAAGAAATCAAAAAGGATCATAAGGTGCTTGAAGACATGAATGCATTTTTAAAAAAGAAAGCACATGATAAACTTACTAGTTTTATTGAACTTGGAAGAAAGGTTGAATCACTATAATTTGATTTAGCAAAATTTACTAATGGTAGAAACAACCTGAATGTTCTTCTTGACAACCAAAAGAATGCAAATGAAAAATCTGGAATTGGCTATAGACCAAATAGGAATGCTCAAAAGAATCATAAATTTGTTAGATCAAAGTCAATTCATGATGCTTTCATTAAACCAACTCAAAGTACATCCTCTGCTTTTTCATGCCATTTTTGTTGCAAAAAAGGACATATATCTTTTGATTGTAAACTTAAAAAGCTTGCTAACAAGGGATGGAAACAAGTTTGGAGAGTAAAGAAACCTGTGGTTGAGACTAACCCTCAAGGACCCAATCTAAATTTGGTACCTAAAACCAAAGTCTGAATTCTGTTTTGCAGGACTGCTTGACATCCAAAACTCACTCATGGTACCTAGACAGTGGATGTTCCAAGCATATGACTGGAGACAAATCAAAATTCATATCTCTTAATTTAAAAGATGGTGGATATGTAAAGTATGGTGACAATAACAAAGGCAAAATACTTGGTGCTGGAGACATAGGGAGTGAATCAACAACGGTAGTCAAGGATGTTCTCTATGTAAAAGGTTTGAAACACAATCTGCTTAGCATTAGTCAGCTTTGTGATAAAGGCTACCAGGTATATTTTACATCACATACTTGTACACTTGAGCACAAGGAAGATGATAGCTTAAAATTGGTAGGTGAAAGGGTAAATAATATATACATGATCGATCTTGACTCTTTGCCTGCAAATAATGTTTGCTGTTTGTTATCTAAATCTGATGAAGATTGGTTGTGGCACAAGAGAATAGCTCACATACATATAAACCATCTTAACAAACTTGTTAGCAAACAACTAGTGCTAGGTCTTCCAAACAGAAAATTTACTAAGGACAAATCATGTGACTCTTGTGAGAAAAGTAAATTGGTCAAGTCCTTTTTCCCACCAGTAGACTTAGTACAAACTAATAGAGTTCTACAATTGATTCACATGGACCTATTTGGTCCCTCTCAAGTAAAAAGTTTTGGAGGAAATCTTTATGGCTATGTTTTAGTTAATGATTACTCTAGATATACATGGACTTATTTTCTATCTCACAAAAGTGATGCTTCTCAATTTTCAAAAAATTTGCAAATCAAGTTCAAAATGAGAAGAATCAGAAAATAGTTTCCATTAAGAGTGATCATGGTGGAGAATTTCAAAATGAATCTTTTGACAATTATTGTGATCAAAAAGGAATTCACCACATTTACTCAGCCCCAAGAACTCCACAACAGAATGAAGTTGTAGAAAGGAATAATAGAGCTCTAGAAGAACTTGCTAGAACAA
>NC_021165.2:47214706-47215237 GCF_000331145.2 Cicer arietinum
TTTTGGGCTGATGCAATAAGCACAGCTACTCATGTGATGAATAGAGTTCTAATTAGGCCTATCCTTAGAAAAACACCCTATGAAATATACAAAGGTAGAAAACCAAATATTGCCTATTTTAGAGTCTTTGGATGCAAGTGTTTTGTATTGAATAATGGAAAAGAGCATCTAGGGAAATTTGACTCTAAGGCAGATGAGGGAATTTTTCTAGGATATTCACAATCTAGTAAGGCCTATAGGATCTACAATAAAAGAACTAAAACTATAGAGGAATCTGTTCATGTAAAATTTGATGAAATGTTTACCAAAAACTTGAACAGTACCCCTCTTATAATTGGTGATTCTCTTGATGAATTTGTAGAATCAGATCCAAAAGAACCAAATGAAATATTACCTCCAACTGACATTGATTACATAGAACCTATGAGGGAAGATGACTTACCTAAGGAATGGAAATTCAACAAAAACCATCCTATTGATAACATCATAGGAGAAATTTCTAAAGGGGTTGCTACTAGAAAATCCCTTAGA
>NC_021165.2:47215898-47225953 GCF_000331145.2 Cicer arietinum
CTATTGATACACCCATGAGTCAAGCTTGTCATTTAGATAAAGATGAAAAGGGAAAATTTGTAGATATGACGATGTTTAGAGGCATGATATGATCTTTATTATATCTTACAGCTAGTAGACCTGACATTATGTTTAGTGTCTGCATGTGTGCAAGATATCAAGCTAATCCTAAGGAATCCCATCTAAGTGCAGTCAAAAGAATTTTCAGATATCTAATAGGAACCAAAAATCTAGGCTTATGGTATCCTAAGGGATCAACTTGCACTCTTGTTGGCTATTCTGATTTTGATTTTGCTGGTTGCAAATTAGACAGAAAAAGTACATCTGGTACTTGCCATCTATTAGGGAATTCACTTGTATCTTGGCATATCAATAAGCAAAATAGTGTGGCACTTTCACCAGCTGAGGCTGAATATGTAGCTGCTGGAAGTTGTTATGCACAAATATTATGGATGAAACAACTCTGACTTTGGTGTTGATCTTGGAATTGTGCCAATAATGTGTGACAACACTAGTGCCATAAATATCACAAAGAATACATAAATATCACAAAGAATCCTATTATGCACTCAAGAACAAAGCATATAGAGATTAGACATAATTTCATTAGAGATCAATACCAAAATGGTAATATCATGCTTGAATATATTAATACATCTGATCAATTAGTTGATATCTTTACCAAAGCCCTACCCAAAGAAAGTTTCTTCTATACTCGAATGAAACTTGGTATAATGGATCAAAATGAAATATGATCTCTGTAGAAAATCGATTGAGACATCGATGTTCTCCCTAAATTTCTTAATTTACAATAGATAAGTCGATTTGCACGTCGACTATCCTGTGTCAAAATATCGATTGCATAATCGATTATTTCTCCCAGAAATCCAAAGATTTGAGAAATTTTCCAAACTCAAACACGAGCATCGATTTGGTAATCGATTGTGTCAAATTATAAAAACTGTGAGCCAACAAAATCGATTTGGAAGTCGATGTTGTTATGAGAAGTTTTCCTGAACTGACATAGAAATCGATTTGGACATCAATTTATCCATTGAACATTTACTTAGGAAAATCGATTTGGAAATCGATTTGAAATATGACTGTTGCAAAAATACTAGCCGTTGGAGGCAATTGTAACGGAAACCTTTCATTTCCCTCCAATAACGGTAACAAAATCGATTTGACAATCGACTTCTTGCGCCCCAATGTGAAATAAAATCGATTTAGAAATCGACTCTGAACAGTCCCATATAAATCCCTAAATCGATTTCTCAACCCATTTTCACTATCAAATCACATTTTCACTATCCAACTCTCCCCAAACTCGATTTCTCTGTGCTTTGATACTTCTCAATCTTCTCAAACCTCTCAAATTTCCAAAATCTCTCTAATGGCAAGAGTAAAACAGACAAGTGAGAAACCACAATCATCTTCTTCAAAATCCATTTCCCTAGATTCTTCCTCAACCTCTAGTGGAAGAACTCCTTCTCCTCAACCTACTTCCCCTCCTGCAAAGAGAGTTTCTATACCCACTCATAAGGTATTGGCAAAGGATAAAGGGAAGGCCATTGCAACTGATCAAGGACAAACCAAAAAGAGGAATGTTCCTCAAACTGAAAATTTGATGGGTCAACCCAGAAGAAGAAGAAAACCACATATTCCTCTCAGCCAAAGAAGCCTCAACCTCCCAAAGGCAAACCTGTTGAAGACATTGCTCTTCCACCTGCATTCCTAAAAAGGAAAATCCATGAGGCAAGAACTCTGGATTTTGCCTACTTTGATGCTAATGGATTCACATTCCAAAACCATCTTAGATTTCATGGATTGATAGATTTTCTATCCTGCTCTCTGGAAATCTATCCAAGACTCATTAGAGCCTTCTACTCAAACTTCAAACTCACAGACTTTGATTTGAGTCTGAAGTTAAAGGGAAGAAAATTTCCATGACTTTTAGGGAGTTCTCCAGGTTGTCAGGACTACCCTTCTATGGAGAAGCTGTGGATGGCATGACCAATCCGGATTCTACTGATGATGCTTGGGAAACATCAGTAGATAGACACACAACCATTCAAGACTTGATGGTTGAAGGGTTTGTGGAAAGTATATCTATCCCTATTGGTCAAATGAAGATCCAGCACAGAATGCTGATGTATGTGCTAACCAGAATGTTAGTACCTAGATCAGGGAATCACACTGTAGTTCAAAGGCTTGACATCACTCTTCTTTGGGGCCTTTACAAGGAACTCAAGATGAGTTGGGCATGGATAGTGCTGGCTAATATGTTGGAAACAACACAAGGAAAGCAAATGCTCCCTTACCCTCAGCTGATCACAAAGATTCTGAGACACTTTAAAATATCAGTTGTCAATGAAGAATCAGTAAAAACAACTCTGATTTTTGGGGAATCAACTGTCAACCAAATGCAGTTGAAAAAGATCAATGGTATTTGGACAAGGGCTCAACCAAATGATGAACAACCTTAGCAAGCTGAAAACCAATCTGAGGTTTTAGCTAAGTTGCTGGAATTTATGGAGTCTCAGGCTAAACACAATGCTAAGGTGGAAGCCTCCCTTGTGCGACTCCAAACAACCCTCAACTCAATTGTTCAGGATGTAGATGCCATCCAAGACCATTTGGGTCTCAAGATGTCATTTGAAGATATAGCTGACATCGGCACACAAGTGGCCAATCAAGAAGATGAACCTCCTTCTCCCACTACTAATCTGCAACAGAATAAGGAACAGCCCTAGATTAGTGTTTAGGTTTTTGTTTTCTTTGTTGCTTTGTTATTTTTTTCAGTATATCTCTTATTCTCTCTTGTATTATCTTTTTGAATTTAATGACAAAAGGGGAGAATTTGAATGAATTTAACTTGGAGAATTTGAATGAATTTAACTTGTGCTTATACTGAAAATTGAATCTGAAATTTGAAATTGAAATGAATTATGAATTCTAAAATTCAGGGGGAGTGTTAAAAATTCAGGGGGAGTGTTAAACAGTGTTAAACAAGAGTTATTATAAAGTTAAGTTTCAATGTTGAAATGTAAACTCAAAGTTAAATTGTATGTTTGTCATTTAATCAAAAAGGGGGAGATTGTAAGATATATGCCTCCTTGACTGTGATTTTGATGTAACTTCCAAACATACAATGTATATGCATTATCTGATTAATCTAATAGTTTGAGTTGAGATACATTTCAGGAAAGAATCAAACACTACACTTGGACAAATCTTGAATCTCAAGCAATCAAGCAAAGATTGATCATATCATACAAGGCTTGAAGATTATGTGTAAATGTGTCTATTGTTCATAGTGTTTATTAGTTAGATTCATCATTATGATTTCACACATCTAATATTTGCCAATTAAAACTGAAATCATAAAATAAGTATGTTAATCAATCAATTGGTAAATCAATTGACTAATCGATTTCTTGATTCATAGAACCAAGTTTTCACTATGTCAATCGATTAGCAAATCGATTACTTAAAGATTTTTATCAGACCTATGTTCTATGATTAAAAGAAATCGATTGGACAATCGATTGATATACTTTTCTTAAGTTACAAGCTTTCTACTAATCAATTGGTTAATCGATTTTCTGATTCACAGAAACAAGTTTTCACTATGTCAATTGATTAGCAAATCGATTACTTAAAGGTTTTTATCAAACTTGTGTTCTATGTTTCAAAGAAATCGATTGGATAATCGATTGCATAAATGAATCACTTCATCATTTATCAGAAACATACTACATAATCGATTGGCACATCGATTGTAATTAAATATCTAAGTTACAGGGAGAAAGCAGTCGATTAGAAAATCGATTTGATTAAGTGACTGAGTTACAGGGAGAAATCAGTCGATTGGCAAATCGATTTGGTTAAGTGTCTGAGTTACAGGGAGAAATTAGCCCATTGCCAAATCGATTATGCTAGTAAAAGTGAATCGACTGAGTAATCGATTGTTTGATCTCGCATTTTGAACAAACATAATCGATTGGCACATCGATTGTAATTAAATATCTAAGTTACAGGGAGAAAGCAGTCGATTAGAAAATCGATTTGATTAAGTGACTGAGTTACAGGGAGAAATCAGTCGATTGGCAAATCGATTTGGTTAAGTGTCTGAGTTACAGGGAGAAATTAGCTCATTTCCAAATCGATTATGTTAGTGAAAGTGAATCGACTGAGTAATCGATTGTTTGATCTCACATTTTGAACAAAAGAATTATAATCGATTACTCAATCGACTCCGATATGAACTGAGTATCAATTTCTGATATATGCATTAAAAACATCGATTAGCAAATCGATTAGTTCATCTATTTCAAGAGTTTCAAGAAAAACAAGAAACGCAAAATCGATTAGGAAATCGATTAAGCTGGTAATACACATTAATAAAATCGATTGGGAAATCGATTTGTCTGAAGTTTTTCTGAAACTATATAAACTGAATCAATCACAATTTTTATAACATATAGAAATACATAAAAAGAACAAAAAAAAGAATTTCATTGACTTTTCGAAAAGTACACTTTGAGAAAAACTATTATAACTCAGAAACATTATTGGCAAATACTAAGTGTGAGAATTCATTGTGATTGAATCAAGTGTTTTTAGTCTTTTTGAAAGAATCATCTTTGTAAAAGAATGTGGAAATCCAGTATTGTGAAACTCGTGGTCATCTTTTAGAGTGTGTGTGATCATCTAAAAGAGATCTCAACCTGATCTTGCTAGAGCTTGGCGATTAGTTCTTAAGGATAGATTGGTTGTTGTTGTGGATTGATGTTGAGTTAGATGTATAGGCAGTGAAGTGCTGGAAAGTCTGTAAACATACTCAAATCATTTCTAGTAAAGGCTGGAATCGGTAAGTGATTCCAGGACTGGATGTAGACTATCGAATTGATAGTCGAACCAGTATAAAAATCCATGGTGCACACTTCTCTATCTCTATACTCTTTATCATGATAATGCATGTGTTCTTGAATCTCGGTTTTGAATAAATTTTTGAATCTATTACTGTTAAATTGGAATTAATATTAAACAAGCTGGTTTTGATATTAAGTTCATCACTTAGGAAGGAATTAGATAATCTAGTTAATAATATTGGATACAACTTCCTAAAGATAGAGGTCATTACACCATCAACCTTGAGGTATGTATGCTGTGTTTTCTAGCCACATTGGAAAATCAAAATATTAATACAAAACTAAAGATGAGATCGGAAATATAGGGGCAGAATATAAGTTACACAATAGCCGACGTCAACGTGGCTAACATCAACGCTCAAATGGATGATGAATTAGCCATAGAAGGAACAATGAATGACATTTCAGGGCAACATGTAAGAAGATCCAGACTCGCACAAAGTTGAATGGTGTTTTTGTTCACAAAGATTAAGGGAAGACTGTTAAAATTGTCTTTGATATCTCTCCTCGGGTCAAAAGATTCTTAAAAATAACAATGACTTGTATGCATTGACGGTCGTTGAGATGTCGAGGATTAATCTTGAAGTTGCATGTCACCAGTTGGCCGTCAACCCCTACTCACGATGGGTGGCAAAAAAAAAAAAAAAACAATTCGTAGAAAAAGGTGAAGTCACTAAGAAAGTAGTAAATGACCTTTTGAAATAAAACTTTGTATCTGAGGTCAAAGATACTACATGGCTCTTAAACGTAGCACTCGTTAATAGAATTGTATGTTGATTACATTGATGAAAACATGGCATTCCCTAAGGATGCCTACCCCTTTCCCAATATTGATAAAAGGGTTGATAACTCGTCCAAATTTAAATTATTATCATTTATGGACATGTACTCTAAGTATTATCAAATAACTAGGCACATAGCGGACTACAAACAATGACTTTTATGAATGATTCTTGAAACTATTGCTATAATGCTATTCGCTTTGGACTCAAAAATGCTAGTGCTATCTAAGATTTGTAGTAAAACAAATCCATATTTGAGTATTTTTTATTATATATATACTAAAAATCAAGTATTGAGTCTACTTGTCCTCTTTTATTGTTTTTTATAAATGAAAGTACCAAAATTATAATCTCATGAGTGAAATATCTTTATTTAACTCAACTGTAAAAAAAGTCAAAATCTAAGACTGAAAATTTTTCAGCGACTAAAACAAAAATACAATTTTGTCATTTTCAAAATTTAAAATATCTTTGATTTCGAAGAAATTTTTTATTCAAGATCTTGGGTGGTTTGAGGGAAAGATGAAATTCCAAAGACAAAGGAGGTTGAGTCGATGAACATATTCTAGTGGAGAGGTAGGGTTTTAAAGGTAGAGGAGAAGAAATACACTTAATCAATCAGTTAAGTAAAGACAGAATTGTTGCTAAGCTAAGTGAGAATGGCTCAGTTAAACTAAGAAAAAGTAGTTATAAAATTAGCAGCCATTGTAATTGACGCCATATGCCAAGTTATTGCTAGCTAAAATTGAATGGTCAAAAAATCCTAAGTTTAAACAATGATTTAGCAACAATGGTCTTATGGCCGCTATAAAATTACCGGTAAAAATGCCTTTTGCTGTAGTGATCTAAGACTCTCCTCCATTGTTTGAGCTACATCAAAGCCTCTTTTCTACAAACTTCCAACATCAAACTTGCTCCACTTCTATAGAGGAATCTAAAGAACTAAGAATCACAACTTGCGTAGTCATTTTCTCCTTTTCCTATCCCTACATGCGACTATATATATTGGGGGGAAATTATTTTTCTTTGAGTTTTAAGAATAAAGTTTTCTTAGGGTGGTTGATATTATCGGTATTAATGTTTAAACTAAAAAATGAAACAATTTACATCTCTTTTCTTTGCATAACAAAAACCTAAGAGTTAGGGAGCAAAAAGGAAAATGTGAATTTTGACTAAGTGTTTTGACTAAGTGTTCTTGAGGAGGCCGAAACCTATGTGTAAATAGTGAACATTTTATTTTTGAACACATCCAAGTTACGTAATAAGTTATTTTCAAATAAATGAATTTCAACTAATGACAAAAAAAATTACAAAATAGTTTGAATTCATAATGTAAGAAAAAATTTGTGAGTATGCTTGAATGGATTATTTTGAGCTATAATAATAATGTGTATGCTAATGTATTTGGAAAGTTGTGAATTTTGTGACTTTTGGAACTTATTTAGTTCAAGTATATTATGTTGAGAAAAGGCAATTACAATTCTATATTTAGGTGATTAGTTCCTTGAATATCGAAAAGAAATCAAGATTGTTGACATTAAATTAGCGGTGAGGAGCATTCTGAAATATTTATATTATTTTATTGGAGATGTTTTAGGAAAATAGTTATTATCAAAGAGGTAATGACAAAAAATTTAGAAATAATTTTTTAAACAATTCAAGTGTTATGGTGGGACTTGAAGGGTTGTGTTCGGTTATTTCAAAAGAATTTGTGTTGTAAGGATTTTATGGTGATGAAAATTAAAATTAAACTATTTTTTATCAAAGTATTGAATTATGTGAATCTTTGTCCTTGATTGGCTTTAAGTAAGTGTACTTTGGTGAGAAAATTTTCAATCCATGAGGATTAGGAAAATGGGTCGAGTTAGTGAGATAGTTAAGTCTGATAAACCTATTTTAATTCAGTTAAACTTTAATTAGTTGAAGGTGTTAGTTCAAGCTCGACTAGCTTTGATGTAACTATTGTTGAGCTAGTGACAAGAAGATAAGAGCTTATTCCCAGTTTTAGATTTACATGTAGGAATGTTGTATATGATTGGTGCCTTAGTTTTTTATTTGTATGATTGATGTGATTGTATGCTCATAACTTATAACATGCATATTTATAATCTGTTATAAATTTTATTGATAATAATTGTCTTGAGTTTGCTCGATGAAAAGATATTGAAGGTTTGCTCTATGAAAAGATATTGAAGATTATTAGTGTTTAATGAATTTTAAAAGTTATGCTCATGCATTTAATAAGTTAGTGGTAATCATGTAAGAGTTGGTCCACCTTATTCTTTGAAAGGGAACAAAGTCGTATTTTTCTGTGAGGGATTACACTATTGTTATGTCATGCGATTGATGGCTTACTAGTGCTGTTATGTGATTGTTGACCCATAACCCTTTACGAAGGGAGATAATATTACAAAATCATATGCACTGACATGTAGTATTTCATTAGGGTGTTCAATACCATGATATATGTCTGTGTATATATGCATGTTCCTTCTACTATTGTTATCATGTCATAACTGCTAAATATTACTTGTTAGTTTCAGTTGGCGACCTTTTACATTTTTGTGGAACTTGGCTGTTGCCCTCAAACAATGTGGAACCATTCACCCCTATGATAGGAATGTCATGGGAATTCCCTAATTAGGGATCCCATACTGCTTGGGATTTTGACTCGATCACAAGCATGACTTCGTATACGGGGAGATGTATAACCAAGGAGTGAGAAGTTTCTAGTACCATCTCATTTGATCTTTGAGGTGCACCAAAAAGACTAGATCGATGATCACAAAGTAGCTTTTCTAGAGAGGTATACCTAAACACCCCCACTTGTACCACCAATCATGGAGCATCCCGTTATCCCATTTGTATTCAAAGTCGAGCAACCATCCCGACAAATGATTGATGTGTCTCCTGCTGATGTTGAGGCTCTTGCTTATCCCCAATCATTCTCAAGGGCTGAGATGGATATATTCATTCGTGAGTGGACAACTAGTTTCCCTCCACTGACCTGGAGCCAATGGAAGATAGTGATTCCTAGGGACGAGATATCAATTATAGATCTGAATACATAAGAGTTAGGCCTAGAGGAGTCAGAGGCAAAGGTATTGATCAATGCATTTGGGCACATATTTCTAGCTATGTACTGTGATATTTTAAAAGCTCTTTTGAACCTAAGATTAGTTTTTTTAGCATATTTCTAAACTTTGGGTGATAATTGCGTTTTAACATAATTGTTTGCATATTGGTCCTTGTTCACTCTACAGATCATAATTTAATCTTTGGATGTCAGATTAACACATGCAGCCAAGCACTTAAATGCTAAGAGTTGCAGTTTCAACTTTTATGTTAGAGCAAAAGCCCAAATCGAACATTACTAGGTCAAAAATGTCAATTACATGACCATAGTTTTTTGTAATAATTTTTAGTATCAATTCACTTGTTATAAAACACAAAACGAGTACTTTATATTTTTAGTTTTTTCTAGGGTTTGGGGATTCTAGTTTTCGGACTCACACACAATAGAGAGTTTTTTATATTTTCATGGAAGTCTAAAGTTCCAAGATTAATCCATTATTTTAGAATTTCACGAAGACCATGAGGTTTATTTTATAATATTAATTTCACGTTGATGATTCTATTCTTTTTCATTCGATTACATTCTTATTATGATTGCTTAATTCAAATTTCAACAGGATTGATAAATCTAGTTTAATAGAATTCGGTATCTAATATAATCAATTGTAACTTTTCGTCACTTGATTGTTAACTATAATCCATCAATTATTGTGATGCTTAATCTAGTCAAAGAAACAAATTTCACGTTGGATTGATTTACGCTTGCTTAATCAATTATATAGTTAAACAAGAATAGAGTCATAATTTAGAAATTGAACCTGTTGGTAGAATATGTGATTGGTCTGAAATTCCCGAACCAGTGGATTACTTACTTCAATATATGTGACTTTAATTTTTTTCCTCAATCGGTTTGAACCTAAATTTGAAACCCCTTTTTTATTTTCATTGATTCAAAATTCGGTTAATATAATCAAAAGTCCTTGCAAGACGACTTGAGTTGTTGCTCCAATGCTACATTTTTCATACTTGTATTTGACTTGTGTGCGACATCGAATAAAATTAACACAATTGACGGGGACTCTTTGATAACAGTATTAGCCTATTTTAGAGTACAACTAACCATCCTAACCATTGTTTTTGTGTTTTGTTGCTCTACAAGTCATGTAAACTTGTTGCTAGCACGTGTAGGCACTTTGCTAGTAAATAAAAAATTAGTTTTCAACCAAGTGTCTCCGATTGTCCGAAAAAAAAAAAAAAAAAAAAA
>NC_021165.2:47226596-47227856 GCF_000331145.2 Cicer arietinum
TTTTACCCCAAGGTTCCCCATTTTGCCAAAAAAAAAAAAAAAAAAAAAGAAACTGGAGTCCCATAGAAGGGATTTTGTATAAGATTCAACCCTCAAAATTCCAAACTCCTTCATTTATACCAATTTTTGAATTTTTTATATTCTTACAAATTCCAAAACAATTTGCGTTATCTTTATTTGATTTTTAGAAATTTTTTGTGGTATTCTTATATTTTGTAGATTTTATTTGATAGGGTTTTCCAATTTCCACGTCAATTTTAGCGATAGGGACATTATTGGAATTTTCAGAATTTTGTTGTTGTATTGCATTGTTATATTCACAAGATGCATGACTAGGGCTAGTTATGTGATCCTGATATAGATATGAATTTTCTTTTACTTTGTAGACTTAACGAAACTGATAGTACTATTGAATTAGGTAGCAATAGTGAAAGTGATTTTGTGTTTAGTTTTGACTCTAAGTGTGATAACATGAATAGTAGAAGTTTAAGACAACTTGTTGCACCTGATGTCAATTATAATGTATTGTGTATTGAATATCCTAAAGTTATTGTGCCATTTGAACTTAAATCTGGTTTGATACACTTGCTTCCAAAGTTTAACATTCTTGTAGGTGAGGATCTTCACAAATACCTGAAAGAGTTCCATATTGCGTGTTCTACAATGAAGCCTCAAGGAGTTACAGAGGACCATATCAAGTTGAGAGCCTTCTCATTCTCACTTCGAGATGCCGCCACGGGCTACTACCTTCAGCCAGGTTTTGTTACAAGTTGGAACGATACGAAAAAGTTGTTCCTAGAAAAACTATTCCATGTCTCTAAGGTTGCTTCTATAAGAAAATAAATATGTGGAATTAGGCAGAATGACATAGAATCCTTGCATGAGTATTGGGACACATCAATAAATTCGCGGCTAGCGACCCTCATAACCAAATTTTTGAACAATGATCATCTAGTATTTTTTATAAAGGCTTGCTATGTATATATAGAAGCATCTATGATGCTGCTAGTGGGGATCACTTGTCGATAAGACCCCAAAAGCAGAAAAAGCGTTGTTTAAGAGCATGTCCATTAATTCGTAATAGTTTACAACCATAAATAATTCAATGATGTTGACAAAAAGAGTGAACGAGATTCAAACTTCTTCACACCAAAATCTAGAGAGTAGACTTGATGAGCTTACTTCATTGGTAAAAAAATTGGTGTTGGTATCAGTGACCTCGCAATAAAGAAAATATATCAGTTTTCGTTACCAAATTAA
>NC_021165.2:47228356-47271807 GCF_000331145.2 Cicer arietinum
TTCAATTGGCCAACATAAGCAATGCTCACTAATCATAGCATTTAGGCACATGTTTTTAGCTTTTTAGTTTGGTATTTTAAAAGTTCTTTATAGCTTAGAATAATTTTTTAGCTTGTTTCTAAATTTTAGGTCGAAATTGAATTATAATTTTATTATTTGCATTTTGACTCTTGCTCACTTTGTAGGTCATAACTTGAGCTTTGGATATTGGATTGGCACATACGAGGAGGCGTTGGAAAGCTAAAAATCAGAGCTATAACTTTTTTGTTGGAATAAAAGCCCAATGTCGAACTTTACTAGGCCTAAATTGTATATTTTGTAATCTAAACTTTGTAATAATTTTAAATAGCGGGTCACATGTTTTTAAACCCTAAAGCCCAACATCGAGTACTATATATTGGCAGTTTTGTTTCTTTTCATGAGACAAAATATTAGGATTCAGATTGATACAAGGAATAAACACTTTTTATTTTAATTTCATGGAATGCTAATTTTATAAGATTAATCCACGAGTTCAGGGTTTCATCACACCTTGAGATTCAGGTTACACTGTCAATTTTGCTTCATGATTCTATTTATGTTTATTTGATTATATTGATATTTTGATTGCTTAAATTGAATTTCAATAGGATCGTTTAAATTCATTTGACATATTTTGGTTTCGGTTTCTAATTTAATTAAATTATAATATTGCGATGCTTGATCGTTAATTGTAATATTTTGATGATTGTTATGCTTAATCCAATCAACGAAACCAAATTCACATAGGATTGATTACTCTTGTTTGATCAATTCTATGGTCAAATAAGAATAGAATCACGAATTACAAATTACAAATTAAAATCATTGATAGAATCTGTGATAGGTCTGAAACTTGAATCAGTGAATTAATCGTTTTGCTCATCTGTTAAAACAAAAGTCTAAAAAACCCCTTGCTAATTTCAACTTTCAATTTGGATAATATTATTATATTAGAAGTCCTTGCGAAACGACTCGAGTTATTACCTATATTTACATTTTATCAATTGTATTTAACCCGTGTGTGACAACGGATCACTCACCCTGTTGAACTGATGGAGGATGTGCTTGTTTGAATTAATGACTTGATATTTCCTGCATATTTTTACATTCTAGACATCGAGAGAGAAAACTGCTAATACAAAAATTGATGTTAATGTTGGAACTCTATCCATGGAATTTGGTTATAGCATTTTAAAATTTAACATCTTTGATGGTATGAAACACCCCGTGGAAGAACATTCTATTTTTCAAAGAGCGTTCTATTTTTCAAATTGAATTGCATGCTAATTTGGTTGATGGCATGTATCCTGATATGTTAGGTACTGATTTTCCTTCAATGTCTTGTTTTCATGATACTTATACTTTTGATTTTTTCACATATACTCAATTGTGCTATGTGTGTAGAGATCGAAGTTGCTCTACAGGTTAATAATTTTTCTGATATTTCTAATGACATAATTGATTTTATAGACTTAGCTTCGGCCACTAGTATTCTACCCTAAATTGAGTCGCCGCCGACTCTAGAGCTTAAACCACTTCTTGTAAATTTGAAATATGCATATTTGGAGGGGAGTGGAAAACTACCCGTGATTATTTCAACCAAACTTAAAGATAAATAGGAAGAAAGGTTGCTGCAAATATTAAGAAAGCACAGGAAAGAAGTTGGATGGACCTTGGTTGATATTTCTGGTATTAGCATGTTCATGTGTATGCATAAGAAACTACTAGAGGATGGGGTAAAATAAGTTAGGCATCCCCGATGGCGACTGAACCCCTTAATTTTGGATGTTGTATAAAAGGAAGTCACCAAGCTCTTATAAGCTTCCATCATATACCATATCCAGTGAGTGTTCTGGTACATGTAGTCCGTAACAAAACTGGACTCACAGTGGTTAAAAATAAGAACAATGAACTTAGACCCACCAGAGTGCAAAACAAGTGAAAGGTATGCATCGATTACATGAGACCGAATCAAGCAACTAGGAAGAATCATTTTCCTTTACTTTTCATTGATCAGATGCTTGAAAGGTTTACTGGTAAGTCACATTATTGTTTTCGTGATGGTTTTCAGGTTATTTTCAAATTCATATTGCACTAGAGGACTAAGAAAAGACTATATTCACTTGCCCCTTCAACATATTTGCCTAAAGAAGGATGTCATTTGACCTATGCAATGTTCTTGGCACTTTCCAATGGGGCATGATTAGCATTTTTTCTGATTACATAGAAAATTGTATAGAAGTTTTCATAGATGATTTTACTGTGTATGGTTCCTCATTTGATGCATGCTTGAATAGTTTGGATAGAGTTTTGCATAGATGCATTGAAACTATGCTTGTGTTGAATTATGAAAAATGTAATTTTGTGGTTGAACATGGCATAGTTTTGGGACATGTGATCTTTAAAAATGGGATGGAAGTGGATCCTTCTAAGATTGATGTAATTTTTAAGTTGCCCTACCCATCCTGCATGTGTGAGATTCTTTCTTTCATTGGCCATGCAGGTTTTTACAGGCGCTTTATCAGGGATTTCAGCAACATAACTCTTCCGCTGTCAAATTTGTTGCAAAAAGATGTCACCTTCACCTTTTATTACAAATGCAAAAAAGGCATTTAATTTCTTAAAGACTACACTGACCTCTACTCCCATCATTCAAACGCCCAATTGGACCCTAATCTTTGAAATTGTGTTGTAGTGCCTCAATTTTGTCCAACCAATTAAAAATAATAATATTAATACTTATTTTCGCACTAATTATTGTTAAGTAAAAAAATTTCATCTTTTGTACAAATTTTTTAGTCTATATTTGCATAGGTTTTTATTACAAAAAAAAATATAAGAAAAACAAATAGGTATATTTTTTGCATCTTGTCAGACTGTGTTTAAGCCTCCTCCATCTTTGATGCAACCAAGATATTTCCCTCTTAATTTTTTTTTTATTTTATCTCACTAAGGTTATATTTTCACCATTTGCGCACTCAATCAAAAAGATCAAATGCCCTTTTTCTATTTCTATCTCTGCAGTTCCATAATTTATGTCAAACCAATATAAAAACCAGACATCATTATCTCATTGACACAAAGATTCAACCTCGTGGTCTATAAATTAAGGCAAAAATCAGTTTAAGAAGAAAAAAGAGTTTTCAGTATAAAAAACATAAGAGAGAAATCGGGGTGAGTAGAAAAAAAAATTAGGAAAAGAGAGATTCTGAAACAAAAATGAAGTTGAGCAGAGAAAAATCAACAATCTAATTATATCCTCAAAATCATATATTCCAAAATTAAAAGAAAAATAGAAAACGACAAACAGAGAGGATTACCGTCATTTCAACTTCCACCGATAACCACAATCAATCGTACACTACCACCGCCTTCTTCTTCGCAACATACCACAAATCTACATCATTTCCATGTTTGTTGTTATGCTCTCTATCCCTTTACTATAATAACACTCTTTTAGTTTGCTTGTCCTGGTTTCACGTTAAAAATGAAATTTTTTCATTGCTAGTTTTTAATTTCACATTTAGATGAAAGGATGAATTACATAAAAATCTATAAAAATGAGATATTTGCTAAATTGAAGCTTGAGTTTTTATTTTTATTTTTAAATAATGCTTTGTTTAGGATTTATTGAAACTACTTGGCCTTGGTGGTTTAAGATTATTGAAGCTATAAATTTGAAATAATACTGTGTTAGAAGGACATATTTGCTTCCCAGTGCTAGCTGTTATGAAACGATGCTTATGATTTTATCGCCTGACCTTACTATTTTGAAGAGGAATGATATTTTAGTAACGTGTCTCTAAAGTAGTTCTGATCATTTATCGCCTTGGTTTTTTGTGATCGTGCCTAGATATTGGGAATGATATTTCTAGCTTTTATTTTGTATAATCATTTTTTATTTTTTTTCCAAAAATAAATAAATAAATAAGTAAAATCAATAAAATATTGTTTTAAATTAGATAGTAATTTGACAATTCTAAAACTTGTTTTCATTTTATTTATTGTTAAAAATAATTATACAAAAAATTATCTTTAAATTGAATTAATTATATGTAATATCTTTTTAATCTTTGAATTTTTTAAGTTAAAAATTGTACCACTTGGTGTTTTTTTTTTAAAACTCAATTTTAAGACCGAAAAATAATAAAATATTTTTTTCTCTTCTATATTTGTTTATTTTTCATTTTCTTTTACTTTATGTGTTTATTATTTCTTAAATATTAGTTGTCATTATAATATTCTTATAAACTAGTAGATCATTTTATTTTATTATTATTTTTTTGTTGTATATATATGTGTTTTATTAGTATTATGAAATTATTGAATTATGTTTATTCCGCACCCTACACCTTTATTAACACACACACACTTATGAGTCAGACCCTATACTCGGGCCTGAGTAAAGCTTAAGTTTAGTTAGGGGTTTAGTGAAAATCATGTTGGATGTACATCCTATTTGGTTATTGTGAAAATTTCGTCTAAAGTGTGACTCCATTAGAAATACCTACATTTTGGATGTACTTCCTATTTGTAGTGATGTTTCGATACTAAAGAACCCGCGCAAGAAAGAATTCACGAATTTAGAAGCTTATATACTTTAAAATTTCTCCAATTTTGGATAGAATGCATCTAAGTCATATCTTAGCCTTCTTACTTTTAAATAGCAAATTTTTTTTTAATATTTTTTTAATATACATTTTTTATTATTTTATTTATTTAATTTTTTTTTTCTTTCTCCACCATCCAACGTCAGTATACCTCTCAATTTTTTATTTGTTGCATCAATGGAAATAGCTTTCATCGTTAATGATAAAGTTAAAAAAATTTATAGTCTCATGCATTCCTTCCACGAATTAAAATTTATTTTCAACATCATACCATACAATATTCATAATCATTCATTTATATGTAGGTCCATTAGAGAACCATTTAATTCAAAGCTAGGTTGTTGATATCTTTGATTAAAAATTGGATCCAACAATGAAACTGCAATCCTAATGCTAAGGAAAACTATGAATCTGAAAGCCAAAAAATCTCAAGTTGACAGTTTAAAAGAACTTCGTAGCTTGTTGGAACTTAATCGCCGGTCAACATTTACTAAGAAATATGGAAAAATTCTTGATTTACTGGATGTGGACGTACAAATAGGGGGTATTACCACTTTGGCTCAATTCTATGACTCTCCTTTGAGATGTTTCACCTTTCAAGACTTCCAACTTACGCCTACTTTGGAAGAGTTTGGACCAATTTAAGGCTACTCCCTAAAAAAACGGAAAACCTTATCGTTACATGGGCAATTATCCATCCACAACCAAAGTAGCTAAGATACTAAGAAGTTTTTTTGAGGAAAGAGGACATCATTTATCTAAATCCCAAGATTGGTGTTCTTTTATGGAGGTGCTAGCTCTCACCATCTATGGGGTTGTTCTATTTCCGAGTGATGAAGAAATTATTGATTTAGCAGCAATCAATGTCTTCCTAGCTTTGAAGAATAGATGAGAAAATCCTACAATAGTCGTCCTCGCTGACGTGTACTATACACTTTTATTGTCATAAGTAAAAAGGCAAGTGAATTTTGTGTTTTTTACCTGTTTTGTACGTCTGGTTGGTGAATCATATGTTTGATAGTGGGTGCCAATAGTGTTTCCCTATCAATGATTTGAAGAATTGTTATGTTGATAAAAATGATAATCGAGAATGGGCTCGAAGATTGGTAGATCTTAATGAAAAAATAGTTTGATGGTATGCGAGATGGCGAGAGGTGAAAGAAATAATATACCAATGTGGACCATTCTCTAATGTGCCACTTATTGGGACTAGAGGTTGTGTGAATTATAACCCAATATTGGCCTTAAGACAACTTGGGTATCCTATCATAGGAGAACCAATGCCAAAACTAATAACCTTTTTTATTCTTTATGACATGGTTTAGAAAACATTGAAGATTTGAGGAGAATATGTCAGTCTTGGAATAACATAATCAGAAAAATGAAGTAGAAGTTGTGGTGCAGATGATTGCTACCTATAGTGGGTCAAGAATAGGGTCCAAGAGATTAAGCTACTTTTTCATCGTACATCTGAGTCAGTCGATGAAACACCAATGCAACCCATTATTCGTTAGTGAAGAAATTTAGAAGCTAGAAACATCAATTCTAGAGGCAGAAGAGGAAAAGAAGAATATGCAAGAAGAGTTGATGGTAGTATGTCGAGCATATGAGATCGTCCTGTTGGAAAACAAGCAGAAGACGGTTTCTCCTGAATGATCAAATAAGAGGGCGAAGGTAGATGAAGATTATAAGCTAAAGCTTCAATGCATTTTAAGGGCTTCAGACAAGTCTTTATGTTTTAGAAGACAAGAAAGAGACCAAGCACAAGAGGAGGTTGAAAAGTTGAGAAAATGGTTGAAAAATTCAAAAATCAATGAAAGAAATGCAAAAAGAAAATTGGAAGATTTGAAACAACAATTGCAGAGAGTGGTAGTAGAATATAAGACAAGGATAGAAGAAATTGAAAAACAAGAAGTTGTTACTATGTACCGATATGCGTGGTTGAAGGAACAAGAGGAAGCAAATATGTTAAGAAATCGAATAATGGAACAAGTGGAAGCAATAGAGATGTTTGGGCAAGAAGGGATAATGTGGATGGATCGTTGTGAAAAACTCACTTTCATTGCCAACCAAGGCATCGAAAGGGTCCCTGTACTCTTAAGGAAAGCAGAAGCAAACATAGTTCCATCTGCCACACCTGTTGAGATTATTACTTTCATTCAACATTGTAATAATTTGATAGAAGCAATGAATAGTTTAATTCGCCAAGAGCGATAGAAACAATGCATTTCAGATTTAGAGAAAAAAATGTTGCACTTGTACCTTTTTTAATTATCAATGAACGAGCTTGTTTTGAGTTTTCTAAAAAGATGTTTGTGCCTAGATTGCAGAATCAATGGTTCTCTAATACCCACATGCATGCATATAAATCTTCATTTTTTTAACTAGCATCATATAATCTTTTAGAAAAAAATCAATAAAGTTGTTTCCCCAACACATTTATTGGACACGCGCAGACTCCAAGATCATGGATGAACTTGAGCAAAACCAAGAAGTGATGAGAGCGAATGTTAGCCAATTGAAGGACAAGATTGATAGAATCCTCGAGGCTATACAAGCTTTGACAACGAAGGATAATAAAGATGGGAATCCTCCAACTACAAATAAAGAACATGAAGCTACCCCGTCTCACCCACCAAGCTTTACCCCAACTACCCAACAATTTCGTGTGCCAGCCATGCAATTTCCTATGTATGGTCTCCCACCTAATTATACTATGCCCATAGTCATCAACCCCATGGGCAATAACCCAAACCACTCAACTATCAACACCCAAAGCCTAAACCAACCACAAATATCATCTCTTATGGGCTACGTGCCACCCCAAAACACTATACCCTCATAAAATATTCCATTTAGTGCACCCCTAGTACCCCCATTTTGATGGTAACGGAAACTGGCAACAACCTCATGTTGGTGATGATACATAGTCGAAAGAAAAGTTCAATGTTTTAGAAGAACGAATAAAAGCAATTGAATGAAGTAATGTCTATGGTCTCGAAGCTTTTGATATGTGTTTAGTTCTCGATGTGGCGATCCCTTCAAAATTCAAGATACCTGAGTTTGAAAAATACAAAGGTGCCACATGTACTAAAAACCATATGACCATGTATTGTAGAAAAATGGCTTCTCATGCTCATAATGACAAACTTCTCATCCATTTTTTTCAAGACAGTTTGAGTGGGGCATCATTAAATTCGTATATGCATCTTGAGCGAAATCGAATTCGTTCGTCGAAAGGTTTTGCCAATGCCTTCTTGAAACAATACATGTATAACATTGACATAGCCCCGCACATGATGCAATTGCAAAATTCATCAAAAAAGGACAATGAAACATTCAAAGAATATGCCTAACGGTGGAGAGAAGTGGCATCGCAAGTAGATCCTCCTTAATCTGAAAGAGAAATGGTTGGTATGTTTATGGATAAGATGATTTGGAGTATGTCATCAAACTTTTATGATAAGATGATTTGGAGTATGTCATCAAACTTTGCTGATATGGTCATGATAGGAGAAAGAGTAGAAAGTGGCATGAGAAATGGTAACATTTTATGTGGAACGAGTGGTATGAAGAAACCCCATATGGGATTTACAAAGAAGAAAGAAGGGGATGCTAACGTTGTAATGGCATACCCAAGGGTCTCTTATTCTCCAGCCATGATATCTTACCGACCTCCAAATTTTGAGCCCTTGATACCCCAAACTCCATACATTCTCTTATCCATATGTGGCTGCAACCTCACAAACTCCATACGCCCAATATCACCCTTAAAGGCCACCTTATTATCAACCACCCCTAGTCCAATCACCACCTGTCATGTTTTCCCAACGAAACCAATGGAACCAAAATCTAATCCCAAATCTACAAACCACATGTTAATCGAGTAAAGAAGATAACCCGTTTTGTCTCGATTCCCATGACATACACCCAATTGTTGCCTCACCTAATCTAGAATTCAATGGTAGTCCTAAGATCAATGAAACATCTAGAACAACCATTTCCAAAATGGTACAACCCTAACGCCAAATGTGAATACCATGCAGGAGCCGTAGGGCATTCCATCGAAGATTGTCAAGCCCTAAAATCTAAAGTTCAAGAACTAATTAATTCAAGACGGCTTACCTTCAAGGAAGACGGTCCCAACGTAGGGAGTAATCCTTTGCCGGGTCATGAGGATACCTCTGTCAATGCCATTGAAGATGAGATAGGCCAATGTGCAAAAGATGATCATGTGTTGACCGTAAAGTCGTACATGGAAAATAGTAGATCTTTCCAAAGACCATTGGAAATCCTCTATAGAAAAAAGAGTCTTAAGCCATCACCTCACGGGCCAAATGCAATAATTTTCCAAGAACCAACCCCTTTTCATTATGAAAATACTAAGGTGGTACCATAGAATTATAAAGCCACATATCATTTAGTCAATCACCAATCAAGCGATAGTTTTGAACCTCAAGGAACTGATATCACCAATATTTTAGGGATTGGTGGGATGACTCGAGTGGTTGAGTATACACTCCTAAACAACTTAGGAAAAAGGAGGTTCATGGAGAAAAAGGAAAATAAGCTATGTATCATGCCATAAAAGGACAAGAGACTAGTAAAAAGATGGCGTATAAAGAAGAAGCTAACGAACTTTTGAAGTTTATCAAGTAAAGTGAATATAAGGTGGTGGATTAGCTAAATCAAACCCCTTCCAAGCTATATGTTTTCTCCTTGTTATTTAACTCTATAGCACATAAAAGGGCACTAATGAAAGTTTTAAATGAGGCCCATTTTACTCATGTTGTCATTGTCGACCAGTTTGATGGAGTTGTCGGTAACATCACCACCAGTAGTTGTCTGAGTTTTAGCGATTGCGAATTACCAGCTGAAGGAATAAAACACTACACATCTATGTGAAGTGTCATGATCATATTCTTGTGCAAGTACTAGTTGATAATTGTTCGTCATTAAATGTTATGCTAAAATCGACACTCTTAAAGCTATTTGTTGATGGAGCGTGTATGAAGCCATTGCTATGGTGGTGAAAGCATTTGATGGATCCAGGAGACAAGTTGTTGGTGAGATTGACCTGGCGATTCAAATCGTACCCTATAACTTTGGAATAACTTTCCAAGTGATGGATATTAAACCAGCATATAGTTGCCTTTTAAGGAGACTGTGGATTCATGCTGCTGGAGCAGTGACATCAACTCTCCATCAAAAGCTAAAGTTTATAGTGGACGATAAGATGGTAAAAATATATGGGGAAGAAGATATGATAGTGAGTCATCTATCTTCTACGGGTTACATTGAAGACATGGAGGAAGCCATATAGACTTCCATTCAACCATTAGAAATCGTCAATTTTGTCTTCATGAGTGAACGATATCGCGTAAAGGAGTCAAAGCTATCTACCACATCATTGAAATCTACCAAATCCATGTTGGAAGGATGAGTTTTTGTTAAATTGGGGAAGTTGATAGAAATACCATAAAAGAACAATAAGTATGGGTTGAGATATGTATATACTCAAGCGAATATTAACCACACGAAGGTGATGCGCTTTGGCACATGTTTTTTTTTTTGTTGTAAATATGCAAATAATTTATCCCAAAGTTCGAATGCATGAGACACACCAAGAACACGAGCAAGAATCTCACTCAAAAGCCACGAAAGAAGCATTAGATTGCATCACCGCCAAAAAGCATAAGTTGGATTCAGAATTCTAGATCGGCGATCTTCTTCGCTTGCAAATTAAAGAGGAATTGAAGGAAAATCGACAAAACCAATGAGTTTATGAGCATTGATGTACGACTCAATTTGTTGGTGCCATAGATGAAAGTTTAATTCATTCAATTTCTTAGTGATTTTGGGTGAGAAATTTAGATAAGGAGATGTATCAGAAGACTAAACAATTAGAGATAATGTAGGAATCTGAATCTCCGTGCGAGACGGATAAGGAAGAGGTGGTGGAGGAGTTGAATGCGACAAATCCTCCATGAATTGTAACCTAGCTCTGTGATACTGATGACTCTTCATCATATGCATATTTTTCATTGTTTTTAGTCGTATTTATCTTTTATTCATTAGTTAATTTAAGGAGTTATTTGATTAAGTAGAGATTTTTCAGAGTTTTGTGTTGTTACTTTGTTTTAATGCAGTGCTGAATTTTGGTGAGAAATCAACATGACATATGTGGAGTATTTCAGCCATATATGGAGTTTAAATGTCCAATTAGAGTCAAACCAAATTCAAATGACAGCTATAATCCATAGCTACAACCTTCACGAAGACACCGAAATCAAACTCGAACTCAAAAGAGGAGAAACATGCACTAAACTCTAGACGGAAAATGAAGTGCGCCCCAAGTGCATTTCGCGTTGATGTTACTGTCCATTTGTGCCTCAAGCGCGCAACGTGGAGCAGAACACATTAAAACTCGTTTTTCTCACTTTTTAGGGATCTTTTTGACATAGGGAAGGGGGGAGACTTATGCCTTAGCAGAGAAACTCAAAGACAATCGTTTCTAACACCATTGGAGCAGTTTTATCAAGAATCATTCATGAATTTTTCTTATAATTCTTCTTTACTCCCTATCATTTGTATCTCTGTCATGAGTAATTAAACCCTATTTGTTAGGGATGAGTGTAACAAGATGAAATCCTTACTTTTCTGATTTGATTTCTAGTTATATGAATGAGTTTATTAAATTATTTTTCTCATCTCTGTGCTTAATGTTTTTTATTGTTTGATCAACATTAAAATATTCTACGATTCTTATTTTGAAACAGAAGTGGACTTTACGAATGCGTGAGATGAGAAATTCATGAATTTGTAGTGTACGGATAGATGCAGGTCATGAAACCAATTAAATTAGCTAGAAATGCAATAGTATGAAAAGAGAATTTATGTACGATAAGGCTTATTTCTAATCTTAAATCCACTAAGGAATTAGGGGTTACTTTGGAATTAAAGGTTCTATCACTAAGACATTAGAGCAAGAATAATAAAGAGAATTCGGTAATTACTCAATAAAAGAATTCAATAAGTAGGATCAAATTAGACACAAAGGTTGGATTCAAAGTGAAACTTACCCTTGACATTTTTTTTATTATAAATGATCAATTTTATTACTGTTGTTAATTTTAAATATTATTTCAATTAATCTAGGAACTTTTTTGTTCAATGTTAGTGATTAAATATTTCGATAGTAAAACGCAATCATTGAGTTCGACACTCGATACTACCGTTTTAATTATTACTTGCAACGATTCAGTACACTTATTGAAACGCTATTAGATACCATATTGAATATTGATGAATTTTGTTTTGTTATTGAAATTCCTCATTTACAATTCTAAATTCTCAACTTATATACTTGTTGAGGTCCACTTGCTATAACAAGTTTACAGGAGATTAGATTAGGTGGAAAGTTGTCGGTCACTAGGATAGCTATCATATAACTGCCTACCTGAATTTATAATTGTCTAACTGAATCATATCATTTACAACTAGTTTCCTATTGTTATACTCTTATATTATAAAAATATATTTTTTCGAAAACGTAACTCTTGAAACTAAGATGTTAGTAAATACAATCTTAAATACTTAAATTGATTTATTGTTTGAATATGTGTTCTTTAAATGATTTTTTTATAATGTGTTTTTGAATGATTGTTTCTATTTTAGATTTGAATTAAATATTATATTTTAAGTATGATTTTATGAAGATAATTGTTATGATTGAATTATTTTGATTAATTGTATGTGTTTGATGTGAGCTTATGTTCTACATGGATGAGTCTTGTACTCCATAGTTATTTACAATGGATGAGTTATGTACTCTACATGGATAAGTCTTCTACTCCCCATGAGATAAGTTTTGAACGCCACACAGATATGTCGTATGCCTAACATTAGATGAGTTGGTGCTCCGCACGATAAAATGATACTCACTTTGCAGAAATAGTACATCTTCATATAATGATGAGAAGTTATTGATTTGATTGTTTTAATTTCTGCAGAATAAATGAGTGTATTTGATTTATCTTACTATTATTCGTGTAAATTATTGTTGATTTTAAGTGGATGAGTTTATATTAATTATTTGAAAGTAATTGTTATTCTAGAAAGATTATTTATTTTAATTAAATGTTTAAAGAATATTTTTGGAAGAATGCAAATGCTATGGTAGATTTTTTCGGTTACTACGCCGGCTAAGAACAATACTTATTTTAAAATCGTGTTGTTTTCATAGACTAAGATTGAGACCACTTAGAACGTCGAGAGTTAAGAAATTCTACACTTTTTGAAGAATTATTCAATTAGAGTAAGTTAAATAGTAGATCAAGAATAAATAAATATAATGTCGATTGATCGTATTATATTTCGAGATTAATTATTAAATATTCATATTTGAGTGTTTTGAATATTAACGAATTTTCATTTTTAATGATTTATTTAAAAAATTTGTATATTATTTCTTTCAAACAATTAAATTATATATTATTAGTAACTTATTCTTTTATATAAAACTGAAATTTTTTGTCACTGATAAACTTAGCCAACTCATATAACTAATTGTATTGCAGAAGTGATGAAGTTAGTAATAGACTCATAAGAGGTTGTAGATATGATCCTTATCCACAACAAAATATTAATATATTTGCAAAAAAAATAAACTAAATTAATAAAATTATTTAATATGCGTTACAATCACATACAATAAGTCAATAAAGAGTTTGGATCCCTTGCTGTGTACTACATGGTCCAGCGGCTGCACCGTGTCCAAAATGCCTGGGGAAGTGGTATGTGACGTGTATAGGCTGTAACATCTTTACCTTCGGTTGAAACAAACTCATAAACGGAATATCTATATTTATTTATTTGGTGAATAATGAAAAGAAAAATCTAAAATTGAGGTTGGTAATTTCTTAGCAATATTCTTTGATGCCATTAATATCAAACAGGACCATTTATAATTATGTTATTCTGTAGTTCAAAGAAACTATTAATACCCACAATGGATAATTGTTTTGTTGTTTCTTATATACTGTACAATTGTGGTCCATATGCACATGTAACTTGGGACAAGCTGAAGTCACTCGCAAGTATCAACTTCTCTGCCGACAAATTAGATTAAACAGGTTTTTATTTTAGCAATGACCTTTTGCATCATCATGTTGGCATAGTATTTCATAATCTTTTCATCTTTTTGAATTGTAATACATTGTCAAATAAATCAGATACGAATTGTAATACATTGTCAAATAAATCAGATACGAATTGTCTTTTTCAGTACACGTTTTCAATTAATCACACACAAAAAATATACTACTAATAGAATGTTATGGGGTCGATTAATTATTGAAATAATGTTGTTGTAGCACTGTTTTCTCATAATGCTTAGAACCTACCTACCTTATTTAATTTACACCTATGTAGGAAGAATTAAGCCAGAACTAATAAGTCAACTAACCATTACTGTTTAGGGTTAAACAGGACTGACTCAAGATATAAAGATGTCTAAAAACAAATTTAATTATAAAATCTATTAGAATGTGTAATAGTATTTTAGTAAAATTATTAATTTTATTTATGAAAAATTAATTTTAATCACTTTAGAATAAAAAGGTCATTAATTAAATTAATAATAACCAATTTATATAATATTTTATTTTTTAATTGATAATTAAGTCCATTAATTTCATATTTGTTGAGATAGTAATAATTTTAGATAAGATTTTATTGATTTTAGATTTAAAAATATATAAAAAGGCCTTTTATTAAGTAAAATAATATTTTTGAGGATTTTTTATTAAGTAAAAAATTTCTATTTTAGGCCGACCTAAAGCACTTGCTTTAATGGTTTTATATTTGGGTCAACCATGATGTTAAATATGTAGCATACAAAATTATATTGTAAGAAATTTTAGTCTTTAATGTTAAACCAATATATATTTTTAATTAATTTTTTATAAGAATGTGTCAATATTATAAAAATTCTTTATGCAAAAAGTTATCTCAAGATTTGATTTATATATATCTATATTAATTTTAGGTTTTTATTATTATTTTTTAAATATTATATTTAATTCATTTCAAATTAAAAATTCTAATTTTTGTGTGGAATAACTTATATAATATTTTAAACATGTTAGAAAAGTATTCAAAAATTCAAAAATTGATATGTTTTGTTTGAGTAAAGGAAATAACAACTTGCAGGATAATTTTTAATTAAGGACTATAAATTGTATTTATTTTTATAGGAATTAAAAATAAAATGTTGAAATTTTATAAATACAAAAAATATATATTTAACCATACTTTTTATATGTAACCTCTCTTATCTCTAATCTCTATTTATATAGAAACAAAATATATCCTTTATTAAAAAAGTTAGTTAAACATAATAACAAACTTTATCTCATACAAAATATTTGCATTATCACAGCTACTATTGATGAAATTTATTGTTATTGAAGCATAAAACTCTAATGTTTTAGAAATAATAACATTAATCAGTGATGTGAGTTTAAATTTTTATTGTATATTTTGATGTTTTTAAATTATAATCAAGACATAAGGAAGTATTTAATGAGTGAACTCATTATGAGAAAGAAATAGTGGTGTGCAAATGCCTTTTATACTTTAAATAAAATAAATTTCGAATATATGTGATGCATGAAAAAATTATATTTTTAAAATAACGATTAAAGTTTTTAAACAATATTGTATTTATAACATCATAAAAATTGTATAATTAAAAATGTTCAAATTAATTTCACAAAAAATATATAAATTAATCGATGCAAATTTGATATTTTAAGAAATTATACAATAGAGTATAAAACATTGCGCAGAGGCGAATAAACACATGCTGATGTTTTAAGCAAAATTTTGATTAAAACGTAGAGGCATTTGATTGTTAAAATAATATTTTATGATAATTTTATTTAAATTTTACCTTTATGAATTTTTTTAGATATAAAGTTTTAAATTAAGTATGTAAATTATTGTATATTTTAACTCTTGTGATGTCTTTTACTTGTTTTACTCAAATATTTTTATTTTTTAAACCTAAATATACTTAAATTTATATTTTTAAACCTAAATTTAATTAAAGTTAAATATCACTCGTAGTCCCTTAACTTAATTTCAGTTAACATTTGATCTTTTTTTCTTTTCTTTCGATTGATCATTTATTTTAATTTTAAGTGACAATTTGATCTTTTATATTTTAAAATGTCAACAATGTTATCCTTATTTTTTGAAAAAGTTCATAAAAAATTTCAAACAAAATCCATAAAATTAATTCTCATCCTCAATATAATACAATTTCATCAAATTCATAACTTAAATCTTTAAATAAACTCAGATTTTCATCTCTAACAAGATCAAATAAAGAATGACAAATATGAGTTTATTTGAAGATTTGAGTTACAAATTTGATAAAATTTGTATTATATTAAATAATATAATTTAATATAATTAATTTTATGGTTTCTGTTCGAAAATTTTGATAATTCTTTTGAATTTTTGTAAAAAAATGATAACATTGTTGACATTTTAAAACATATAAGATCAAATTGTCACTTAAAATTAAAATAAAGAACCAAATTAAAAAAAAAAATTAAAAACTAAAACGTTATCTGAAATTAAATTAAGGAATCACGAATGTTATTTATATTTTTTTTAGAGACATAAAATCATTGTTTTACCACTACGGACTGTAGGTTGGCCCTCACACAACGTTAGATATATGTGGAACAACATACATAGTAACATATTAGTATTCCATATATAACTTTTTTTTTTTTTTGTATGTTTTTGAATGAATCAATTTCTTCAAACTAATGTATATATCAAACTAATGTATATATCATGCAATTAATGTCATTTTAGGAATAAAAAAAAATTAACTCAAAATGAATGTGTCATTTTTAATTTTCAATATAAGAATAAATATTTTTTTTAGTTGTATCATCTAATTAATATTTACACTATAAACAAATGTATTGTCGAATGACATATAGCACACATAGCATGAAAATACATCACCTAATGATCATAGCATTGGAGCACATATTTCTATCTTTTTAGTTTGGTATTTTAAAAGCTCTTTATATAACTTAGAATAATTTTTTAGCTTTCTAAACTTTGGGTCGAAATTGAATTATAATTTTATTATTTGCATTTTGACCTTTGCTCGCTATGTAGGCCATAACTTGAGCTATGGATATTAGATTGGCGCATACGAGCAGACGTTGGAAAGCTAAAAATCAGAGCTACAACTTTTGTGTTGGAATAAAAGCTCAATGCCGAACTTTACTGGGCCTAAATTACATATTTCGTAATCTGGACTTTTGTAAAAATTTAAATACCGGGTCACTTGTTTTTAAACCTTAAAACCCTAATGCTTAAAATTGAGTATTATATATTGGGAGTTTTCTTTCTTTACTAGGAGATGAAATTTTAAGATTCAGATTGATACAAGAAATAAACACTTTTTATTTTATTTTCATGGAAGGCTAATTTTATAAGATTAATCCACGAGTTTAGAGTTTCATCAACACCTTGAGGTTCAGGTTACACTATCAATTTTGCTTCATAATTTTATCTCTGTTTATTTGATTACATTGACATAATTTGGTTTCGGTTTCTAATTTAATTGAATTACAATTATGCGACGCTTGATCGTTAATTGTAATATTTTGGTGATTGTGATGCTTAATCCAGTCAAATAACCGAATTCACATAGGATTGATTACGCTTGTTTGATCAATTCTATAGTCAAATAAGAATAGAATCACGAATTAGAAATTAAACTCGTTGATAGAATCTGTGATAAATCTGAAACTCGAATTAGTAGATTAATCGTTTTTCTCATATGCTAAAACAAAAATATATAAAAAAAAAACCCCTTTCAAATTTTAACTTTTAATTTGGCTAATATTATTATATTAGAAGTCCTTGTGAAATGACTCGAGTTATTACATCTATTTACATTTTATCAATTGTATTTGACTCGTGTTCGACACTAGATCAAATTGACTTTGTTGTCGGGGACTCTCTCATAATAATATTAACTAATTTTAGAGTATTATTAATCATCCTAACAATTGTTTCGTCGTGTTTTGTTGCTCTACAGGTCGGATAGGCTTGTTGCTAGGTCTTAGGCACGTTGCTAGTAAAAAAAAACCCGGTTTTCAGGCGACTGTCTTAGATTGCCCCGAAATTTCGCCAGAAAATGAGAAGAAAAAAAATTTTGAATCCTTTTTTTCAAATTCCAAACTTAAAATTCCAAATTCCTTCGTTCAGATCCTTTTTTCAATTTTTTGAAATTTTCATATTCTCCAAAAATTCCAAAAAAATTTGTGTTACCTTTATTTTATTTTTAGAAATTTTTGGTGGTACTTTTATATTTTTTGGATTTTATTTGATAGATTTTTCGATTTTTTACTTCAATTTTAGCGATAGGGACATTGTTGGAATTTTCATAATTGTAATTTTGCATTGCATTGTTATGATGATGCATGACTAGGGCTAATTCTGTAAATATGCATTCCCTTGAACTTGAAATAGATAGGACATTTCATTTATGTCGTAGACTTAATAGAGCTACTAGTGCTAACGAGTCAGAGTTAGATAGTGAAAGTGACAACTTGTTGCAAAATATGGCTGATGCGAATAATAGAACCTTAAGACAACTTGTTGCACCTAATGTCAAATATAATGCATTGTTTATCACATATCTTGAAGTTATTGTACCATTTGAACTTAAATCTGATTTAATACACTTGCTTCCAAAGTTTAATGGTCTTGTAGGTGAGGATCCCCACAAACACTTGAAAGAATTCCATGTTGTGTGTTCTACCATGAAGCCTCAAGGAGTCACATAGGACCACATTAAGCTGAGAGTCTTCCCATTTTCACTCTAAGATGCTACCAAGGACTGGTTATACTACCTTCAACAAGGTTCTGTTACAAGTTGGAATGATCTCAAGAAATTGTTTCTAGAAAAATTATTCCCTGCCTCAAGAGCTACTTCAATCAAAAAAGAAATATGTGGCATTAGGCAGATTGACAGGGAATCATTGCATGAGTATTGGGAGAGATTCAAGAAATTAGTGTCTAGCTGTTCTCATCACTAGATTTCTGAACAATTACTCATCTAGTATTTTTATGAAGGCTTGTTACCTATGGATATAAGCATTTTGGATGCTGCTAGTGGGGGAACACTTGTCGATAAGACCCCAAAAGCGGCTGTAATACCGCGACCATTTCCGTTACTGGCGATGCTACCTCACGACCTTATCGCCCCCCTAATCACCCAGTGGAAATAGCGAGTTTTTGCGTTCCGTGGGATTCGAGTCCGTTACTTGGGGGATAAGTACCGCCTCTACACAGTCCCACTACCAATTGAGTCAAAAACTCCTTTTTTTGTAACACCCCGACCATTCCTGTTACCTGCGATGCTACCTCACAACCTTCTCACCCCGACCATTCCTGGCAATAAGTAAAATCCAAGCAGTGGTTTGTGGTATTTGCACTTCTTTAGAGCATCCTACAAATTCATATCCTTCATTGCAAGAAGATCCAATTGTTGATGCTCTTCAAGCATATGCATCAAATATATACAATCCTCAAGCCAACTATGATATGTCATCTAATAGGTACAATCCTGGTTGGAGAAACCATCCCAACCTGTGATGGGGGAATTCATCTACACAACAGCAACCTAGGCAGCAACAACAATAAAATATTCTACAACAACAAAACAATGCACCTTCATTAGAAGACATCGTTAAGCAGATGGCTATCCATAATCTCCAATTTCAACAAAGAACATATTCCACCATTCAAAATTTGGAAATAAAGATTGGTCAGCTAGCCACTTCAATTAGTCAATTGCAAACTCATGGGTCAAATCAATTGTCTACATAATCAGTAGTAAATCCAAATGCTCCCAATGTCAGTGCAATTACATTGAGGTCGAGGAAAGCTATTGAAACACCAAAGGTACCTGAAACTGTTGTGAAAAATAACAAGGTTGTTGAGGACACTTTGATACCTGGAACTTTTGTTGTTGAGCAAAATATTTGAATTCCTTTTCCTTAAAGGGCAGTGAAGACTAAGAAAATGGACGAGGCAGATATGGACAAGGAGATCCTGGATACATTTAGGAAGGTGGAAGTGAATATTCCCCTTCTTGAAGCAATTAAATAGATTCCAAGATATGCAAAATTTCTAAAAGATTTGTGCACACACAAGAGAAGGTTAAAAGGTAATGAAAGAGTAAACATGGCGCGATATGTTTCAACCCTCATTCAGCCCATGTCTCAGAAATGCAAAGATCCGGCAACTTTTTCCATTCCATGTACCATAGGCAATAGTCAATTTGAAAATGCTCTGTTATGGCTACATCTATTTTTAATTCTCTTGCTCTTGGACCTCTATAGAGTACAGGTGTTACCATTCAATTGGCAAATAGGAGCAATGCTCGTCCTGTTGGACTTGTTGAGGATGTACTTGCTCGAGTTAGTGAATTGATATTTCCTACAGATTTTTACATTCTGGACATTGAGGGAGAGAATAAGTCCAATAGAGTGCCTATCATCTTAGGGAAACCATTCTTAAAGACTGCTATAACAAAAATTGATGTACATGCTGGAACTTTATCCATGGAATTTGGTGATAGCATAGTAAAATTTAACATCTTTGATGCTATGAAACGCCCCATGGAAGATCATTCTATTTTTCAAATTGAATTGCTTGTTGATTTTGTTGATAACACTTACCCCGATATGTTTGCTACTGATTTTCCTTCATTGTCTGGTTTTGATGATACTTATACTTGTGAATTTTGTGCAGATATTCAATTATGTTTTGTGTGTGCTGAGACTGAAGTTGCCTTGCAGGTTGATCATTGTGCTAATATTGATATTTCTACTAACATAATTGATTTTGCAGACTTATCTTCGACCACTGGTGTTGTACCTTCCATTGAACAATCACCGACTATAGAGCTTAAACACTTCCTAAAAATTTGAAATATGCATATTTAGAAGGAAGTAGCAAGTAACATGTGATTATTTCAGCCAAACTTGTAGATGAACAAGAAGATAAGTTGTTGCAGATTTTAAGAAAATACAAGAAGGCAATCAAATGGACCTTGGTTGATATTCCTGGTATTAGCCCATCCATGTGTATGCATGGGATACTACTAGAGGATAGGGTAAAATCAGTCAAGCAACCCTAAAGGCGACTTTACCCATTAATTCTGGATGTTGTAAAAAAAAAGTGACCAAGCTCTTGCAAGTAGGCATTATATACCCAATCTCTGATAGTTAATGGGTGAGTCCGATGCAGGTAGTCCCTAAGAAAACAGGACTCACAGTGGTTAAAAATGAAAATAATGAATTTATCCCCCACACGAGTCCAGAACAATTGGAGGGTATGCATCGATTACAGGAGACTAAACTAAACCAGGCAACTAGAAAGAATCCTTTTCCTTTACCGTTCATTGATCATATGCTTGAACGGTTGGCTGGTAAGTCAGACTATTGTTTTCTTGATGGTCTTTCTGGTTATTTTCATATCCATATTGCACCAGAGGACCAAGAAAAGATCATGTTCACTTGCCCTTTCGACACATTTGCCTATAGGAGGATGCCATTTGACCTATACAATGCTCTTGGCACTTTCCAACGTTTCATGATTAGTATTTTTGCTGATTTGATAGAAAATTGTATAGAAGTTTTCAGGGATGATTTTAGTGTGTATGGTTCCTCATTTGATGCATGCTTGAACAATTTAGATAAAGTTTTGCATAGATGTATTGAAACAAACCTTGTGCTTAATTATTAAAAATGTCATTTTATGGTTGAACAAGGCATAACTTTAGGGCATTTGATCGCTAAAAATGGGATACAAGTTGGCTCTACATTGATGTGATTTCTAATTTTCCTTACCCATCTTGCATCTGCGAGATTCGTTCTTTTCTTGGCCATACAGGTTTTTATAGGCGCTTTATCAAGGATTTCAGCAAGATAGCTCTTCCGCTGTCAAACTTGCTGCAAAACGATGTCAATTTCACCTTTGACGACAAATGCAAGAAGAGGTTTGATTTCTTAAAGGCATGACTGACCTCTACTCCCATAATTCAGCCACCCAATTGGATCCTCCCTTTTGAAATTATGTGTGATGCATCTAACTATGTAGTGGGAGCAGTCCTTGCACAAAGAGTTGGTAAGGTTGTCCATGTTATTTATTATCATTCTAGGACTTTAGATTCTCCACAGGCTAATTATACTACGACTGAAAAGGAACTTTTAGCTATTGTTTTTGCACTTGATAAGTTTAGACCATATTTTCTAGGTTCGAAGGTAGTTGTTTTTACGGACCACACAACTTTGAAGTTCTTTCTGAAGAAACCAGAAGCAAAACTGATATTCATCCGGTGGACGTTGTTACTCCAAGAATTTGATTTAGAGATTAAAATAAGAGTGGAGCTGAAAATTTGGTGGCAAATCATTTGAGCATAATAAAAATGGATGAGGACCCCTAATGAGCAACTGCTATAGTTGCGTGAGGTAACTCCTTGGTTTGCTGATTTAGTTAATTATCTAGTTGCTGGAGTCCTTCCTGTAGATGCACCCAGAACACAAATACATAAACTTAAAAGTGATGTCAAATACTATGTGTGGGATGATCCATATTTGTGGAAATTCTGTAGTGACCAGGTGATTAGACGATGTGTTTCCCACCATGAGGCTCAATCCATTCTTCATCTTTGTCATGATTCTCAAGTTGGGGGACATTTTGTTCCTCATCAGACAACAAGAAAAATAGACTCGAGTTTCTTTTGGCCCACTTTATTTAAAGATGCTTTTGAGACTTACAAAACTTATGAACACTACCGAATAGCAGGAACAACAATCACTCATAGGAGTGAGATGCCTCAACAACCTATGCTTTTCTGTGAAGTATTTGATGTGCAGGGCATTGACTTTGTGAGCCATTTTCCTGTATCTTTTGGTTTTGCCTACATTTTACTAGTTGTTGATTATGTTTCAAAGTGGGTGGACGCAACACCCACAAGGACTAATGATTCTAAAGTTGTTGCAGGTTTTATCAAATCAAATATTTTTTGAAGGTTTGGAATACCTCGGGCCATCATAAGTGATCAAGGCACTCATTTTTGCAACCGCACCATGGACGCTTTGCTTCGAAAGTATGGGGTTGTGCACAGAGTTTCTACACCTTATCATCCCCAGGCTAACGGGCAAGCTAAAATCTAAAACAGGGAAATCAAAAAAAATCTTAGAAAAGATGGTGCAGCCAAAGAAGAAAGACTAGAGCCACCGACATGAAGAACCTCTTTGGGCTCATAAAACAGCCTACAAAACACCAATCGGGATGTCCCCTTACCGACTTGTGTTTGGTAAGGCATGCCACCTCCCAGTGGAAATAGAGCACCGTGCTTATTGGGTGGTCAAGAGTTGTAACCTTGAGATGGAGAAAGTAGGTTTGGAGAGAAAGCTTCAATTGCAACAACTTGAAGAGCTTAGACTTGAAGCTTATGAGAACTCTCGAATCTATAAGGAGAAAACTAAGTACTTTCATGATAAGATGATTTCTAGGGAGGAATTTTCCATTGGCAAAAAAGTTTTATTGTTCAACTCCCGTTTGAAAATTATGGTTGGGAAACTTCGATCTAAGTGGATTAGCCCCTTTGTTGTTACTAACATTTTACCTCATGGTGCAGTGGAAATAAAAATTGAAAACACCGAGAAAGTATTCAAAGTAAGTGGACAACGCCTCAAGCTGTTCCATGAGAGCTTTGTGCTACCATAAAAGAACTCTTCTTGAAAAAGCCCACCTACACTGAAGTTTAAATAGGGAGCTCCCTTTCCTTACTCTTATTTTATACTTGTTACTTTCATTGATGACAATGTGTAATTTAAGTGTTGGGGCATTATTTAAGATTTTATTTATTATATTTCAAAAAATAAATAAATAAAAATGGACATTGCATTGCATGTTTTTTCATCAAATTTTGTGGTTATAAATGTTGTGAGTTTGTTTGGACTAACATGATTGGATAGTATCTTTGCATTCTTGGTAAAATAAATTGGATTAAAATGCTAAATTGTGTATCATTTGTGATAGGTCATTAACCTTTGTGAGATTTTTTAGCCTTATTATGAATGGAATACATTTTTCCATCTTTTCTTTCTTGTGTGTTATCTCACTCATGATTGCAAGTTACGCCAGAACTTGACTTGACTCTTGTCTGCATGCACATATTGAAATGATATATGCATTTGTTTCTTGTTAAGCTACTAGACAAATAAGACTACCCTACAATTATCCATTTGTGTAAGCCACTTTGAGCCTAATTATCTCATTATTTGTTATATAGCTCATTACAAGCCTAAAAGTGAAAATCAATGAATTTACCCAATCTTAGGGGATAAATGAGTCTTTCCTTAAACAAGTGTGTGGGTGCTCAACTTGTTTGTTTAAATTTGAGGGTTATTAAAAATAAAATAAAAAAAGAGAAAAAAATATGTGGAATAAAATGAGGAAAAATGGTTATGTTGTGAGAAAAGAGAATGTGAAAATAAAAGTCGATAATATTTTGTTGAGTTACTTCTTAATGTTGTTTTTCTCTTTTAATCATTACTCCTTTATTCTCTTTGATTTTTAGCCCTAGTCTCCTTAAGATTATCTCACCCTTACCTTGGCCACGTTACAACCTGAATAAACACCTTTTGATCATTATGTGCATGTGTTTCAAATATAGATGTAGAGGTTTGTCAAGCCTATGGTAGTGCTAACTTTCATGATGTGCTTTGAGTGTAAACAGTAGCTCAAACACTTTGAGTATAAACACTTTGAGAGAATTTTATATCTTGGGAGGACTCTATCACTTATGATGCATTCTTTAGTTAACTTGTCCTCTTGTTTGCCTTGATTGTCATAAAACACTATTCATGATTGCCTTAAGCTAGAAATTTTTTTCCTCTCACCACTTTGCATTCATAAGAACATTTGGAACACATGCATTATTTTGCTTGGAGTGCAAAAGCTTAAGTGCGGGGGAATTTGATCATAGCATTTGGGCACATGTTTCTAGCTTTTTAGTTTGGTATTTTAAAAGCTCTTTATAGCTTAGAATAATTTTTTAGCTTGTTTCTAAACTTTAGGTCGAAATTGAATTATAATTTTATTATTTGCATTTTGACCCTTGCTCGCTCTGTAGGCCATAACTTGAGCTCTGGATAACGTATTGGCGCATACGAGCAGGTGTTGGACCAATGTCGAACTTTACTGGGCCTAAATTGTAGATTTCGTAATTTGAACTTTTGTAATAATTTTAAATAGCATGTCACTTATTTTTAAACCCTAAAGCTCAAAATTGAGTACTATATATTGGGAGTTTTCTTTCTTTTCTAGGGGATGAAATTTTAGGATTTAGATTGATGCAAGAAATAAATACTTTTTATTTTAATTTCATGGAAGACTAATTTTATAAGATTAATCAATGAGTTCAGAGTTTAATCAACATCTTGAGATTCAAGTTACACTGTCAATTTCGCTTCATGATTCTATCTCTGTTTATTTGATTATATTGATATTATGATTGCTTAAATTGAATTGCAATAGGATCGATTAAATTCATTTGACAGAATTTGATTTCGGTTTCTAATTTAATTGAATTATAATTATGCGACCTCGTTAATTGTAATATTTTGGTGATTGTGATGCTTAATCCAGTCAAAGAAACCGAATTCATATAAGATTGATTACGCTTGTTTGATGAATTCTATAGTCAAATAAGAATAGAATTACGAATTAGAAATTAAACTCATTGATAGAATTTGTGATAGGTCTGAAACTCGAATAAGTTGATTAATCGTTTTGCTCATCTGTTAAAACAAAAATATATTAAAAAAATAAAAAATAAAACCTTTCGAATTTCAACGTTCAATTTGGATAATATTATTATATCAGAAGTCCTTGCGAAATGACTCGAGTTATTACCTCTATTTATATTTTATCAATTGTATTTGATCCGTGTGCGACAACAGAACACCTAACATTTAATGTATAATCACATTGAGATGTTGACAAAAAAACACACTATGGGGCAAATAAAGTGTTCATTATGAAAAAATTATATTATAATTAAAAATATATTAAGAGTAATAAAGAATATGTCAAAAGAAAGTATTATCACCGATTGTTAAGACTTAAGATATATTATCAACTATACAATATATGTTTCAGTATTAGTAAAAAGAAATTTATGATAAGCATATATATTATCCTTAAATGACACTTATTTCTCTGTATTAATTTAGTTGACTAAACTTATTTTCGTCTATTACATACAATTTTTTAGTATCGGTATTTAAAATTTTTAATGGCAAATTTTTGAACGGTTTCTATTTATATTGCCATAATTTTTTTGTAAACAATATTTCATGTTATAGTATCAAAGGGCTAATTAAATGTCATAGACTTTTGAATCGGTCTAGCCTTCAAAAAAGGGCATATATGGTTTATCACTGATAATTAACCGATTGCAAGCATATTTGGTCTTAATCTAGATCAATTATAGTAATAATCGTCTTAACCTAAATGCTGTAAACTTTTGTCTATATATAAGAAGTCGTACTAAAGATAAAAACAATTTTGTATCAATTCTACCAACGGCTTCTAGGAACAACAATAGAATTTCTTAAATCAGTAAAATAAAAGAATCAAGGAGTCTGAATGTTTGTGTAATATGACTAGGATTTATTAGAGATGTTGCGCGTGACAAACATCAATTCTCGTTTGACATGATTCTTATGTTTTTAATAAATTTATAAAAAGATAAAAAAAAAAATAAGCTGAAGGGTTTTGTTTTTTAATAAATTAAATTTTTTTAAAAATAAATTTAATAAGTGGTGGGTTTCTCAGTTATATTTTTTACATTTGACATATGTTTTATTATATTTTTTAATAACTTTCACATATGCTTTAAATTTTAGTTATTAATCGATAAATTTATTTTTTATAGGCTAATCAAATACATGCAACTGTGTGTAGAACGATGATTTACTTACAAGAAAGTCGTTTATATTCTATGTTTAACTTTGAGTTCGCAACAAATAGAGAGTCGTACCGTAACACAAAACATTAGTATAAATTAATCTTTGAGTTTAATACAAAATTGACTGAAAAGATTCCTTTCAACATTTATCTCATCTCCAACCCTAATTAGATTTTTTCGAGTGATTATGATACCAACTTTTTAGCTGGCCAATACAAAATATTTCCTTTTATTGTTAATTATAATTATCAAGTCTAACTTTTTATGATATACTATTCAATATATTTTGCCTCCAATTAATCATGTTAGTTTTTTTTTTTTTTTAAGATGTTCATGAGCAGATGTTGAAATTCATAAAGTGTATAAGAGAAATGGTGTCATGACCAAAATGGTTACCAAAGAACGTGACTACGTACGATAGGTAAGAATTTATACCACGGCAATAATTTGTTAATATTTACATAACGTGTATAATCTTTTTTCTAAATAATCATATACAATATATCTATATTATTTTAATAATTTTAAAAATATATTAATTACATTTATATTTTCACATATTATATATATATATATATGTCACCTATATTATTTTAATTATATATTATATATATGTCTATATCTTTTATATATATATTCGGTGTATATATTTTCATATTCAAAGATTACGTTAATTGATGAATATGTACGAACTTAATTCATTTGTTGTTGCTGGTGAGATCGAAAATGTCACGGTCATTGTAATGCTAGCAAAAGTAAAACTTTAGCAACATAATTTGCTACTCATTCTTGAATTTTCTAAATTTAAAATTACTATTTATCTTATTATTTATTTTTATTGGCAATTATTGATATATTGAATTGACCTTAAGTTTCTAAGACATACAAACCTTTATAAAAAATAAATTACCCTTGGATTAATTACAAATAATATTTTGTTTCTTTAATATTAAAAATCATACAATCTTATTAATACTCATTTGTGTTTAAATTCTTACAAGAAACATATTCATTGGTGAATAACACTACGTGAAAAATAGTATTTTACAGCGTTTTTTTTAAGCCATTTACAGCGCTTTTTCAAAAAATTAAGCGCTGTAGTATCCAGCGCTGTAAAAAGATACAACAGCGCTCTTTAAAATAAAATAAAAAAAGCGCTGTAAATCTCTTCTAAAAACGCGCTGCTTGTTGTATTAGTTTTACGGCGCTTTTTAAAAAAAGCGTTGTAATATGCATTCCTTTATTTCAATTAGATCTCTTTCTGGGATTATAACAACAATCTCCTTCATAAATCGTAATATACAGTATCCGCAGTCTATGTTGTTAGTTTGACGAGAGCACTATAAAATAAAACATATAAGTCAATAAATATTTGTGGATTGATTGTTAATGAAATTTTAAAGCCATACATTTCAAACCTTTATTAGAATCCATGTGATTTATTTGATTTTTGCTTCGACACTGTAGCACCCATTTGAGCTCGGAAAACTTGTAAAACACTATCAAATAAATGTGATTATTAGCATTAACAGACACATTATATATATATATATAAGAAATAAATGAATAAATGAATACAATACCTGAAGAGTGCGAAGAAATACGTAGAGTTCATAAGGTTACGGTTTCGTTAAGATGATTTGCAATGAGAAGGATAATGAAGAGGAGAAGGACACTGAAGTGTTGTGAAGTTTATGTAATAAAGAGGAAACTGAAGCGAGTTATATTTTATTTTTTAAAAGCCTATTACAACGCTTTTTTTAAAGAGCGTTGTAAAAGACCTCCTTATTTTACTTTTAAAAGCCTATTACAGCGCTTTTTTAAAGAGCGCTGTAAAAGACCTCCTTATTTTATTTTTTAAAAGCCTACTACAACGCTTTTTTTAAAGAGCGATGTAAAAGACCTCCTTATTTTACTTTTAAAAGTCTATTACAGCGCTTTTTTTAAAAAGCGTCGTAAAAGACCTCCTTATTTTACTTTTAAAAGCCTATTACAACGTTTTCTTTAAAGAGCGCTATAAAAGACCTTCTTATTTTATTTTTAAAAGCCTATTACAGCGCATTTTTAAAAAGCGCTGTAAAAGACCTCCCTATTTTACTTTTAAAAGCCTATTACAGCGCTTTTTTTAAAGAGCGCTGTAAAAGACCTCCTTATTTTATTTTTTAAAAGCCTATTACAGCGCTTTTTTTAAAGAGCACTGTAAAAGACCTCCTTATTTTACTTTTAAAAGCCTATTACAGCGCTTTTTAAAAAAGCGCTATAAAAGACCTCCTTATTTTATTTTTTAAAAGCCTATTACAACACTTTTTTAAAGAGCGCTGTAAAAGACCTCCTTATTTTATTTTTTGAAAGTGTATTACAGCGCTCTTTTACAGACTTTTTAAAGCGCTTGTCCAAAAGCGCTGTAAAAGACCTCCTTATTTTTTTTTTAAAACCTTTTTACAGCGCTTTTCCAAAAAGCGCTCTAATAGGTCCTTTAATTATGTGAAATCAAAGTCTTTTACAGCGCTTGTCAAAAAAACACTGTTGTATCCTCCGTTATTTTTAAAATATCATACAACAGCGCTTGTATTTAATAAGCGCTATAAAATATCATTTTTGGCGTAGTGTAAGTACTCCCACCATTCAGAATTTCATTTAATCAATCAATTACAATTTAATTCCAAAATATTTGTATATATATGGAAATGAAAAGCAATGAATCACTATCTTCTATATTTTCAATAAATTTGATATAATTAGCATTTATTTCCCATAAATACATATATACATATATAATTGAAAATATAGACACGTTTTTATGATTCTTTATCACTAAATATTAGTCTATTATTTATTTATAGCATATTTTTTACATATAAACTATTTTATTAAAACACATTAATTATGAGTAAAATAAATTTTGTTTTGTCATTTTCAATTGAATTTATACATTTGAAATTTGTATTCATTGTTGGGAGTCATCTTTTATCGTCATGGACACCATGAAACATGTCATTGACACAAATGACTAGTGGTATACAACTTGTGTGTACAATAACAAAGTAATCTATGATGAGCACATGTATTCCTATGAAAAATGTAACAAACATGTCATAAATATTTCCCCTGGCTGTAGAATTAAATTCCTTATGAATGACACAACTAATTCAACCATCTGTATTATATTTGATCGGAATGCTTCCATGCTATTTACAAAATTAGCAGCATCTTAGATTGAAACATTTGGGGTATGTATGTTCATCCTTTTTGTATCACAAGCACTATATGTTAAACACAATAAAAGTATATGTGTTGTACATAATTAGCTAACTTCAACTTTATTTGATTAATTCTTATAAGATATTTCTTCTAGAATCATCTCCAAAGAAATTTCAAATCTGGTGGATTCTACCTTTCTTTTCAAAATTGAATCAAATGTGTGTCGCGAAACTCAATTTGAAATATCATACAATGTCAAGAAACTCACAAATAACCCAAAGTTGATTGCAAATTTTAAAGTCATTGAAGTTTAATTTTCTAATTTTCTAATTTCCAAATTTAATACATATACATGCTTTGTTTTTGGGTAAATACTAATCTATTATTTTAGATGGCTAATATTGAAGTAGCAATATCAATTATAAGGAATGAGGTTTTAATTGTGATGCTTTTGTAAGAACACCCTCGTAGGAAAATATCAAACTTGGGTTGACCGACATCCGTTAGTGACATAACACAATTATCTATTTTATCTCATTGTATTGATGTCTTTCACTACTTTTATGACATAGTGTCCAACAATGTTTATTTTTACACACTCATTAGATTTTCACATTCTTTTTTCATATTAAGTCATATTTTAGCTTTTTTTAAACTTAATAACAATACATAGTATATAACCTAAAACTTTTTTAACCAACTAAAATTTTAATATGCATGTCTACAGAAAACATTTATCTGTTCAATCATGTCGGTAGTAAGAATCTTGATTGTTTATGTACTTTGACGATGACAAATACAAAAAGATTAACTTCAACTGATATGGAGTTCTTAAAGATGATGACAAACATATTTTAAAAGCAACATGTATTCTTCAACAACCATTAGAAACTTTTTTAGTAATGTCCAAAACACTTTCATAAACATTTTTTAATGTCATATATACCAACCGTATTACATGCTTAATTTTATAAATTGTTCGGAAAAAAAAATAAAGACCGTGGAAATACACTAGTTTTGATTGATATTAGGTATTCAAATAAAGAAAATTAATTGGCATTGCGTCAGGAAAGAAATAGGAGCAAAGGTCACTTGTCATCAACATCCACTATGCCACAAGATTATACATAGACAAGTAATTTTAATCTATATTATTAAATTATTTTAAATTATTCAAATGATTTTATGTTACGGTTTTATTGGAGAATAAAATTATCAAATCATTTAAATTTTTTTTCTACCATATAAAAGTAATATATGACAATTGATTATACTAAATAGTTTTATTTTTATTTTTATTATTGTATACATTGTTTGTTAGTTATTGAAACATTTTCCAACCAGTTGAACATTGAAAAGAATAATGTAGTGCGCAAATGTTTATCTCACCAGTATCTAATTTTGTTTTCAAATTTCTAATAAACTAATAAATTTTTTTTAAAACAAAAATTTAATTTATATATTTTTAGTAATGTTCGATGTAGGTAACCTGGATATATAGTTTTTGTAACACACAGTTGTAGTTTGAAGAACGTGCCAACGAACGAAGAAGCGAGTCAAATGTTGAGTTCTCATTATTGTATGAAAGGGAAGGTCAAATTTCCATTTCTCGAAAGATCTCCCGAACTAATGTACAAGTTTATGCATGGTGCTCATCCAAAAAGTAACCACTATCTAGACAACATATGTGCTTATAATAGCATGTTTTCCTTTACTTCACTTGGAGGTAAGATTGAAAGAACTGTCAATGATGGTGGCAGACCACCACAATTCATTCTTAGTTTCCATCGTATAGGTAGTTTGATGTTGGAAGTTGGTGTTATGTCTAAATTTGTTCAGTTGTAAATATATGACACACAAAATAAGGCAGCGAAGATAGGTAGTTGAGTCAATTTGTGTTTATATTTAAGCTTAAATTAATTTATTTTGTTAGACTAAATATATTTTTAGCCCATATAAACATTATTAGTTCAACTAACAAATGTCGATATTGTTAACTTAGATGTCTTGTCCCGAATTCGAACCTGGGACGTCATAGTTGTGTAAGTTAATTATGGTGAAATTTATCATGTCTTCTAAGACAAAAAAAATTATGACTTTCCAAATTTTTGTTCATGAAAAAACATTTACTTTTACTTCCACTTTTGATTATATAGAGTTTTTGTTATCAATTAAATTTAATAATTGATTTCAAAATATTTCGAAAATGGACACTAAAAGTGAATAAAAAACTTCCACGTATGCAGAAAAGTTGCAAATATTTTTTATAGGGAAAACAAATAAAAATTTTAAATTTTTATTGGGGTTAAATACTTGCGACAAGGTTCCAACTATAAAATTATTGGTGACAACAATTCAATTAAAAAGGGCAAAGATGTAATTGTGAAAAATTCTATTGGTGAATATGAAAGGTTATATAAAGCCTATGTGTCATTCCTACCTATTCAATATCCACTATTGTTTTCTTATGGAGAAGATGGATTTCATATTGAAATTAAAATTAGATCAGAGGATCACAAAAACATTGAGCAGAAAAGGAATATAGTCAATGAGGGAGTTTATATCCTATAAGATTCAAGACAGATTAATTGAGTACGGTAATATTTTTCACTCAAGGAGATTATTCAAACAATGTTGTAGATTGTTATACCATGATGGAAACTCAACATCTTACTTATATTAGGGTCCATCAAGGAACCATAAGGTGTGACATTGTGAATGAATTGTAGGTGAGACTGATGCAAGTGATAACGGTTGTAAGATTGTACTTCCAACATCAATTACAAGAGGCATGAGATATGTGTTCAATAATTGTCAAGACACAATGGCTATTTGCAAGAGATTTTGATATCTTGATTTGTTCATAACGATAATATGTAATTCAAATTGGAGGGAAATTCAAGATTTCATTAAACAAAGTGACTTGAAGGCTTACGACATACCTAATATTATTTACATGGTCTTTAAAACAAAGTTGGATCATTTGATGGATGACTTAAAGAAAGATGAACTATTCGGGAAAGTTGATGCAGGTATGCTATATATTTTAGGCTAAATTACATTTGTGGTCCCTTAACTTAATTTCAGGTAACGTTTTAGTCCTTTATCTTTTTTTCCCGACTTAGTCCTTTATTTTAATTTTAAGTGACAATTCGATATTTTATGTTTTAAAAATTCAACAATGTTATCCTTTTTTATACAAAAATTCAAAAAAAAAAATTCAATCAAAGCTCATAAAATTAATTATATTCTTCAATATAATACAAGTTTCATCAAATTTGTAACGCAAATTTTCAAATAAACTCATATTTTCATACTTTATTTGATATTGTTAGGAATAAATGACTAAATCGGGAAGAAAAAAAAGATAAAGAACTAAAACGTTACCTGAAATTAAGTTAAGGGACCACAGATGTAATTTAGCCTATATTTTATTACAGTTTTATACAAGGATAATAAAGATATAAACATTGTTGTGAATGAGAGTGAGAATCTTAAAACAATATTTATTGCGTGGTTCCAGGCTAATTGTATATATCCTAACGGTCGAAATCTAACATATGCTTAATTTTCCACCAAGTTGGTGTATTTAAAAGATAAAAAAAAAAATATGGTTTCCACGTCAAAGGGGTGACCAAATAGGAAGGCTTGCATACGCTCCACCCGGAGTTGGTCTTTTGTACTATATGAGATTACTATTAACTATTCAATGAGGTTGCATGGGATACACATGTTTAAAAAATGTTAATGGCAAAACATATAATACTTTTGAAAAACCGTGTGATGCACTTAGATTATTAGTGGATGATAAAAATTTCATTGATCCAATAATTGAAGCAAGTGAATTAAGCTCTAGTCATCAACTATGTAGATTGTTTGTTAATCTATTGGTAATGAGCACAAAGACAAATCCATATGATGTTAAGAAGTCAACGTGCCATTTGTTAGTTGATGGTATTTTATATAGCATAAGGAAAAGTTTAAATAATCTAAGTACTTTTTTTTAGTAAAATTAGTTTAATTTATTTTCATTCATACATCTATATCGTTAACATTAATCACATACAACTTTTTTACATATTTCCAAATTCGTGAGGAACAATTGAAGAACCTTTGTTTAATTGAAATAAGAAAACTATTGCACACAAACAAAAGGTCTCTTAAGAATCTCAAATACATACGAGTACCAAATATGTTAATCGGAGATGATTTATGTATTAAATTTATTACAAACCAACTCAATTACGATATAGATGAGTTGAATATGCATCATTCTAAACTTATAAACATATTTACCACTGAACAAAGAGGTGTATATGATCAAATTTTTTGGTCTGTGGAGTCTAGATGTGGTAAACTTTTCTTCTTATACGATTATGGAGGAACAAATAAAACTGTTATCTAGAAAACATTGTCTGCAGGTCTGCGTTTAAAAGGATTCATAGTCCTTAATGTGGTCTCAAGTGGCATTGCATCATTGTTACTACCAGACAGCCGTACAACTCAAATAATATTCCTTTGGAGATTAACAAAGCATCAAAATGTGGTGTTAATAAAAGAGATGATAAGGCTAAACTATTTAGACAAACCAAATTGATTATATGGGATGAAGCACCAATGATGAGCAAATACTGCTTTGAGGACATCTCAATGTGCGACATAATTTCGTTTAATAGGATAGAAAACAAACATAAACCATTTGGTGGAATTCCAATTGTATTAGGTGATGATTTTAGACATATATTGCCTATAGTTCGAAGAGGTTTGAGATCAGACATACTTGTTGCTTCTATCAACGCTTCGATCTTATGGAAGTATTGGAAAATGTTGAGGTTGACGACCAATATGCGGCTACGTGCTTCATCCATACCTGGTGAACATAATGATATTAAGAACTTTGTTGATTGGGTTCTTTCAATAGGGGATGAAGATCATTCTGTCGATGAGAATGGAGAGATACATGTCAAAATTCCAAATGATTTACTTATACACGACACAATTGATCCTTTACGTGCCCTTATAGATTTCACTTATCTTGACATTTTAAACAACATGCATGATATTGCATTTTATTTAGAACGAGGGACCCTTGCTCCAACTTTAAATGTTGTTGAGCACATCAACAATACCGTTTTATCATTGATTTCAGGTGAAGAAAAGGAATATGAGTTCAAATTTAATATGTAAATTTGATGTAAATGATCTACAAAGTCAATAGTTCACTATTGAATTCCTCAATGATATTAAATGCTCATGTATTCCAAATCACTAATTGACACTTAAAGTAGGTTGTCCTGCAATATTAATGATAAATATTGATCAACCTGTTGGGTTGGGTAATCGAACAAAAATTACAATCACTCATTTGGGCAAGAATTTATTAGGGGCAACCATTATCATAGAAAAAGAAATGCAGAATATAAAATTATAATTCTAAGAATGAATATGGTTCCTAGTGTTTTGAGTTTATCATTTATGTTTATGAGGAGACAATTTTCGTTGACTCTTTATTTTGCAATGACAATTAATAAGAGTAATGGTCAATCTCATGTTGGCAAATAACTTCCTAAACTAGTTTTCACATATGGCCAGTTATATGTGGCTGTATCTAGAGTCACATCTAGAAAAAAGTAAGAAGTTGCTTATTCTAAAAGACGGTAATCAAATATGTGACGAGGCCGTTAATATAGTTTATTGTGAAATTTTTTGAAATGTGCAATCAACTATACCAAACAACATAACTTTATTTATACTATCCATTTTAAAATATAATTTGAACACGCTTGATATATATATATATATATATATATATATATATATATATATATATATATATATATATGATAATATATATTTTGTTTATTTTATAATATACAATATTTTATTTATTTATGATTTATATAAAATATAAATTATAATTTGAGCACTCTTTTTTATTTATTATATATGATAATGTATGTTTTGTTTATTTTATAATATACAATATTTTATTTATTTATAATTTATATAAGATATAAATGTGAATGCAAACTACATTGTTTTGATTGATCGAATAATATGCTTTGTGCTTGCCAGGACTACACACTAGTTATTGATTGATCGAATAATATGCTTTGTGCTTGCCAGGACTACACACTAGTTATGTATATTATTCTTAAATGTTATATTCTATTTGTATTTATGATAGTGGAAAACATATATTATTAATAAAAATAATTTGATGAAATTAGTATTCTCTCTTTTATTTATAGTAATTTATTAATATGTGAAATGAGAAAAAATTACTTTAATTGTTACACACATAGATTACTTTAAATAAATTTTAAATGTTAAACTTTAAAATTGTAAACAGGTGTGTGTTTAGCTAGCTAGGCGTTTGTAATGTAAACATCAAGAAGATAAAAGACACTGATAAAAATGGATATTTGATTAAGGGTATGCATAATAGATATAATATATGTAAAAGAAGTAAAAGTGAAAGAAGATTGAAAACAATAGAAAATGAAAAGTTAAATAAATACTTAAATGAAAAAATAAAAGCAAAGAGACAAAAAATTTGTTAGCTTTAGGAAACATAGAATAAAAGTACCTTAGTAAGTTTGAAGCAAATACATTTTTTTATATATAAACTCGACAGCTTTTTTATTGATTATGGTCAATTCTAACATTTACAAGTGTGGTCTATGGTGGATCAATTGTTTTACCATTTGATCAAACTGATATACACTATACACACTGAATCTAATCTACCCTGTCTCAAAATTATCTCCGACTTGTCTCTGTCTCATGGAAAGCTGCATTGATTGTGAACGTGGATTTGCGGAGCCCTACCTATGGCAGGAGATGGGACTTCACATTAGAGAAGATGTAAAAATATTGACATTAAAAAAAATGAGATTTGTCTTAATTAAAAGAAGTTAAAAGGTTGTATAATTAATAAAGATGGGAAAGTGGAAAGGAGAAGGATCAAATTCAATGTGAAGAGACCGTGGTGAATAAAAATATCCATTATACACCACTTCTACCATTTATCTATTGAAGTCATCGTGTCATGAAGATAATCATTCTGGTGAGTCAAGAAATGTTTGAAAGAGTTTTAAACAAAATGTTCTAAATTTGATCTAAAAAATTAATGTAATCTAACTTAATTATTAATATTTGTCTATAGATTATTCCATAAACTGATTTTATGTCCTCCAATGGGAAATGCTAGATTAACTCTGAAATTGATTTTTTGGACCACCTTTTCTTTTCGTAAGTTCTGGTTTACCAACATTATTAATTTCCACCGGTTCTTGCTCTTTGCAATAAATAAGTTATAAAACTATTAAATAAGACAAAGCAGAGGTACCCTACAGAAAAGGCTAAGGTGTTTTTCTTCCCTTTCTCCCAAGTAAAGTACCGTAGCGTAAAATTACTAACCGCTGTGTCATGTACATTAAACGAGGATCCAACTCGATGTAATTCTTGTGTGGATAAGACTAAATAGACTTTAAGTTTTGTAAGGGTTGAGTCTGATGGTCGATTGTAAGCTTCCATCTCACATTCTTAAAAGTTTGATCGTTAATCTGTTTACAAATTTATTTTATTTAATATCTTTAAATAAAAATATTAAATATTTTTATATAAAATAATCAATTAATACGTTAATGGAATTAAATTCTACTTTAATTTTAAATAATTTAATTTTATATAATATTTTATTTTATATTCATATATTTAAAATTATCAAAAATTAAAAAAAGTTAATATAGTTAAATTATTAAAAATTTAATATTTAAAAAAAATCAAATTTTAATGTAATAATAAATATCAGTTATATTTATTTAAATAAATAGATCTTTTTAATTAAATATTTTTAAATAAAAGTTTTGATCTTGACTGTTTAAAAGAAATTTAAATTAACTTTCTAGTTATTCTCATTCCTCTTCTGGTAATATATTAATAGTCTTTCATCTCAAAGTATCAATCAAATGATTAAAATTTAAATTTGATATTTTTAATTATAAAATTAAAGTCTAAATTGTTTTAAACAATCCGAACTCGATTAAATAGCCCAAAAAATCTTGATTCCATCAATTCAGGATTTTGGGATTGCCATAAATCCAAATTCATTAAATAAAATGCTTATAAAGCATTCAGGTTGCTTCAACAAACTAATAGAAAAAGTTGACTTCACAATGATAAAGTAACGAGGCAATAACATAAATTTCATCATAAATTTAGCAGCAAAATGTTGAAGTAGCAAAAATTAGAAACCCAAATTTATTTGTCTGTCTAAAATCTCTTCATAATTTCCAAGAGAAATTAATTATTACAATTTAAAACTCTTCTGCATTAAAAGCTCTCTCAATCTCTCTTATTATGCATTTTCATTAACAAACATGGTTCTTAATTGGAGTTACACTCACGATTACACTATAAATCTTTATATTGCAGAAAAATGCAAACAAATACAGAGACTTTTAGATCCACGTACAACTGCAATTTAATACCATGACAACAAGCTAACACAATATTGTGTTTAAAATTAAGCTCAAAATTAAAGGAGATGCATCAAACTCTTTTTTATTACATCCTAAACACAAAAGGATCAAGGAATTGTGAATGATCTTTTCAAACTGCATAAAATGTTTAAGATTCACTCACACATTCACTCTCACAGATCTTAGAATCAAGGCTTGTCATTTGAGAGGAACAAGCTCAAGAGTCAAGACCATAGGACACAACTAAAAACCTTGAATTACCAGAAAAAAATTGGGACAAAAACCAAAATTGATCTCTAATTATGATATCTCTCATTACATATTTTACTCTTTTATATTTCTAATTTTCGTCTCCGGTTTAAATTTTTCAAGTAGCGTGACGAAGTACTAACACAAACACCAATAGAATAAGCCACTAACACAAATTCAAAGACACCAATCATAATTTGAGAAAATAAAGGTGATAAAATGTAATTGTTTACATCAGTGTTGTATTCCTACAAACACTGACACACGTTGGACACAAGATACATCTTCAATCTAAAGTGTCTGACTCCGTGTTATATAAAGACACATATTGATTACCTTATGCGCCTCTTGTAGTTACTTTGGAAGCCACTGTTAGAACTGGCAGAACGAGGAATTCCAAAGCACAATGTTGAAGTTGGTGAACCAGCACCATCATTTTCTTCATTTTCAACACTGAAGTCAAAAGATGATCCATGGCTTAAGAATCTCCTCCTACCCCTCGTCGCGGGGTTAATTTTCGAAGAATCTACTGCTGATGATGAATTTGAAGGGTCTAAAGATGACAACGAAGACGGCGAGGACCACGAAGACTGGTTGATTTTCTTGAGGTTTAGTTTTTGTAGCAAAGCCAAAAGAAGATTGAATTTTGAGTGTTTTTTTTCATTCTTTTTGGTGCTATTATTGATATTGTTGAAATGATAGGAAGGTGGAGGTGTGAGGGGAGGAATAGTGGTTTCAGAGAATGTGTATTTGGGAGTGCCAGGTTGAGATTCCCAAACAAATGGAACAGCAACAGAAACTCTGAAAGATGGGTTACAATTGGAACTTTCCTTTGAAAGTAGCCTGCTGAAAAATTTGTCATCTTGTTTAATTTGAAGAACATTCTTTTGATGAATCTCACGTGTAGAATTTGAACTTAACATCTTTGTTTGATTTGAAACACTGCAAAAGAAGGAGAAGAAAAAAGTTTTGGGGATGGTTTCTGGTTTAAGTAAGTAAGAGTGTCAAATACAATTGGAGTTATCATAGTAATTTGCATATGTTTTTATATAAGCATATTGTAACTTGTAAGTGTATGGTAACAAATGAAAACTAATTGGCTATTCACAGAAATTGGTATTAAAACTAGACCACAGTTTAAGTTACAAAGGTTGCAATTTTTTGGCCCAAGTGTTTTGACCATTTTTTTCTGCTTATTTTACTCTAATTTACTGCCTCTGTCTTATAAACAATTATTGAAAAGGAAAAAAATTGTCATTAAATATAATCATTTTTAGATGCATTTTTATTATTTTTTTTATAAATTATTTCTTATTAATATTACTAATTTGTCTTAAAATGTAGAAAATAAGTTTAACACATTTAAATATAAATATTATTTTAGAAATATTGATACATAAACTAAATAGATAAATATTCTACTAATTTTTTTTTAATGTGACTAAAAAAACAATAAATAATTTCATTTGATAATTTATAAAACTGATTTGGATGCTAGCTTTTGATTTCTGAAACATTGGTTTTGGACCCCACACTCATTACTTATGGTTTTAAATTGTAATGCGGAAGTTTTTGATAAATTGTTCGTTGAAATTGTAGAGTTCGAATATTTATTTTTTGAATTTTGAAAATAAATAAATATTTTAAAATTAAAAGACATCGGACAACATAGTTTCATAATTAGTTTATTTCCCTAAGGTTGACCATAAAGTTAATTACTTATGTGGCGAGTCAGCTACTAGTTAAGTTATTGTCAAAAGAATAATTTATCCAATTTTAAAAACACGAGAGACTAATTTGCTCGATTTTGAAAACGAAAATAAAACTCATTTAGCTTTTTGAAATTGAAACTTTGTCATCATTCCAATGATAACATTTTCATTTATATTCTTCTTTCAAAAACCTTCATTTATATAATTCTTTTTCTTTTGTCTTCTACAGTGTTTAAATCATAAAAAATAATAGAATCAAAAACCACTTATTGTTCTTACTACATGTGTGAAATATTAAATTTAATAATTTTCAAATATCATTGTAAGAGAAAAAATACTGATCCAAAAATAAAAAAAGACGATCATCCAAAAAACAAATCCAAAACTAAGCTCACGAGTTCAAAATAAAGAGTCAAACAATTGAAACATAATAAACATTTATTTCCTATTATCTTACATATAAAAAATAATTGAACTAATAAAAGTGGACATATCCAATTAAAAATTTGAATCAAATAGATAAACAAACTATATTTCAAAATTTACTATTGGGACTAATGGTCAGTCTGATTATATTTTTTAGAAGAGTTGTTTTTAAAGGTCGACAAAGAATAAAATTTATCTTATTGAAATCAGTTTTTGTAAATCCAATCAAACATACCATATGTTTAATGTTTTTAGGACTTTGTCTATATTGTTTTTGGAGTCCTATATCCTTTTTGGGTCCGTTTGTTAATCCTTTTTCGTAAAAATTTGTTTTTTTATATTAATTAGAGTAAATGATTTTGATATTTGAGAAATTTTGAGAGATTTTATTTAATTCTTGAAAAAATAAAAGTATTTTTCAGTCTTTAGAAAAATAAATCTGAGTTAAACTAGTACTTATGTGAACTAAAATAATTAATTTTTTTTTTCTATTTAAGATGTTGCCATGTGTCTATTCTTTCATTCTTTCAAAGTTTTGTTTGTAATATTTTGCAAAGATCTTGATGTATATTTTAATGATTATTAATCATAATATTTAGCAAAGCTCTTGGTGTATTTCCATCGATTATTTTGTATATGATCTCTTTTTTTTTTAACTTTTTTTGAGGAATTGTATATCATGGGAAGCACTACGGAAGCAAAACGGCTTTGTTAGGAAGCACTACTAAAAAATACTACTAATAAATAACATGGGATACACGTGTCACATTTGGAGATAAATTCTAAATTTCTTGCTGTATAGTATTTAATAATATTATGGGGGTGTCCTCACATGCAGATTCCATTTATGGTGACCGAAGAAATTGACATAGCCACATGCATTTTTCTTTATAAATCAGAAATACTTGGATACAAACATAGGAGGCCATGGTGTTATTATGATGATGAATGGGATTGAAATAAATGATATGGCGGGAAGATGACCTACCTACGGTCCATAATCACTAATTGTAGTACATATTTTAGTGGGCTGTATCAGTGTTATTAAAGGTAAGTGCATGGCAGCTACGAGGTATACTTGGCCACGATACAATGATATGTGTGCATATATTGGGTGGATCCAATAAGCTAACTAAAATTTGTTAATGTCTAAGGATTTAACAAAGATAAGAATCGGTGCATACAACCACCAATTTCATACTTTGAGAAAGAAATACAAAAAATGATATAATATATTAATAATATAATAATAAAAGAAAAAAAATTAAATAAATGTATGAAAATTGTTGCGGAAGAAATATCATTGTTGTCACCACAAATTTTTACATAGCAATAGCTAGATAGCTAGGATCAAAGATGTAGGATATTGTATTATATTAATTATTATTATTTAATAATAATATGAAATTTAAATAAATGTAGAATTATTAAGAGAAGTCATAAGCAAATATAAGTTTAGTTTGGTAGTTGGGATGAGAAAATTAAAGAGTAAAATAATAATAAGATTAAGGGTTTGATCCTTGTCCTTAAGATAATACTAGTATTACTATCATTGATTTTTCTAAAAAAACAAAGTTACTAGAAGCGTGTAATAATTATGAAAATTCTATTAGTAAATTTAGAGTTGTGTAATTGTTTGTATCTATAAAAAAAACCTCTTAGTATTTAACATTTTGAATCAAGCAAAGTGTGAAGTTTTCTTAGAAACAATTATTTTTCCTCTAACAAAGTGGTATTTGGTATTTAGAGTTTATGACAAGTCGTTAGTGCACTACTTTTCAATTTCCTCTTCTTACAAAATAAAATTATGAAAGATGGTGTACTCAAATGAAAGTATTATCTGCTCTCATATTGTATGAGATATAGTGGAAAAAAGCTATGATAATTAACTACAACAAGAAAGGTTTTCTAAAATAGAGAAGAAGATTTTATTAAACACAAGGGAATTTTAAAATCACTCAAAGACATTGACAACGTGTTTGTTAATCAAATAAAGAGGTATGAAAATGAAGAATTATGAATCAATTTAGGATTAATATTTTTTTTTTCTTTCTAATTACGTATTGTTTTATTATCAAACACTAAAGTAACAATTGTATTAGAACCAACTTTGTTCCAACATGTCCAAGTACCATGAACCAATTGCAAAGAACTTACATTGGTAGATTATGCACGACTATCAATCCAAGCGTCATTTTCCTCTTGTTGGTTGTCAAAAATAACTCATTAGAGAGCAAATCTTTTTGAAGGTTATTGCTCTACAAATAAAATCAAGATTAACAAACACGTTGTCAATGTCTTTATTTGATTCATAATTCTTCATATTATAAACAAATTAATAGTGAATTATTAGAGATACAATCACTAGCAATATTATAAACAAATTAATAGTGTATGGAAAATATAATTTCAATATTTTGAACTTTTTAATTCATTTGCTGCAACAATTCAAAATGCTTCACTTAATCTCCATCCATGTTATACCCTTAATTATCATTAAGCTAGTTAACTTGATTAGCAAGATCAATTTTAGCTTTGTCATTTATATGATTTTGTCCTTCTATAATAGCAAATTTAATCATTTTTCAGCAATGACACATGCATCTTCTAATAAGTAATCTCTCGATGAATTTTGTCATACTCTCTTTCC
>NC_021165.2:47272220-47278873 GCF_000331145.2 Cicer arietinum
TTCCCTTTTCATGGCATGATGGAGGTGCAAAAATTGAATTTTAAGATGATTCTTGTCTTTGTTTTAATTTGTCATTCATCATCCTTTGATAAGTAACTCATATCCCTCATTAGATTATGTGAGGATATTTATTATTAGACTGAATCATTTGTGCCTTCTTTCTTTTTTCCTATTATAAATAACACACCAATTAAATATAATACTATGAAAAAATTTATTAAGATAAACTATATTATAAATCGAACTAACCAGAAAGGAATGATCCTATCATTTCTGAACAAATGCCTTACAAATGTCCTTATTAAGATAAGTATATGCCTCAAGAGGAGATTTGTGACACAAATCCTTAACATTTAAATATCTAGATGCTAGACTAGTTTTAAAAGGCCTCTAATGTTCACCAGCATATGAAATCTATTTCTTTTTCAAAATTTCAGAATATGGAACATTCCATTTCGCCTACATTACAAAACAAATGGAGGAAAAAGTGTATAACAGTAAAATATATTTACAAATTATGTGGGTAAATGAAAACATAAATTAAAATATTTAGAAAATTACAATTACCTTGATAACTTCCCATATCTGATTTATTTTTCAAGTCGTTGTCTACGTCATCCCAATTATCTACCAATATATTGACAAAGTTTCGAGGAAGGAAAACAACACAACACTTAATTTTTTTTCTTCCTATTTACCACTGAAGGTAATTCAACCAATAGATCCAAATAAATCGATAACTTCTTACCCATCGTACATTTATATTTCAACTTTGTCACATATGTCTCACACCTACTCTTTCTTTGGATAACTGAGTACCCACCCCGCTTTGTGAAAAAGCTGACGGATTATTCATTGTCCTATTTTAAAGAAGAATAATAATGGTTAGTTATAATTCAAAATAATTGAGAAAAATAACTATAAGCAATTATATCATATATGGATAAGAACTATACGTAGTCAAAGTATATATTATTAGTAAAGTGAAATTTATTAAGATAAACTATCATTTATTATCGTTTTAATTCATAAGAGTCTTCTGTTTAAATATTCTCCCATATCCCTTCTTGATGATCATCACGAGTGGCATACCCATCGTTCAATATAGTTTACTCAATGAATGTAACTATTTGTTGTGAGAATGAAGAAATCTCATAAATATCTAGCGTTGAATCTAGATTTTCATTTGGTCCATGCAAACTTTTACCTTGGAGAGCCACTGACCACTTTTTATTAGTAGGATCACTAATGTAAAATATTTGTTTTTCTTGGGAAGCCATAACAAAAGGCTCATCTTTATACGCTACCTTTTGAAGATCCACTAATGTTAAACCAAACTCATCAATTTTAACACAACTATGAATGTCAATCCATTTAAATTTAAGAACAGACACTTAAAATTGACATCCCAAATCACTTCAATGGTCCTAAAGTAAGGTATGGATGTTGTAATTAGTTTTTATCTCTTGAACTAGAGAAATGCATGGACTCAACTACGACCATAACCTCACTATTTTGCATGATGCTAATGTCATCTCGATTCTTTGTGTTTAATGTGAAATATTGATATCATAGTCAATCTAAGTTATGTCATCAAAGGGAGCCCTGTTTGATAGCCACTTTAATGTATCAGAAGTTGTATTGTTGGTTAAAATATTGTATTGTTGGTTAAAATATTTACTTTTAATCACTTTAAGAAAATCTTGTTATGCTCTTCAAAAATCATTTTTTCGTTCATTCTAGGATACTTTTCCTTCACAATAATTTTATGAGTAGAAAGGTAAGGTTGAACCTCATCAGTGTTATTCAATATATACAAATATGCTCGAAGTACTTCCTCTCGCCCCATGCTTTTAAGTTTTAAACCTCATATATCACTACCCACATAAGTTTCCTCATGATGAGACATAGGAATTCCTATAGCTTCTGCTTTCGATATATTGTCAAAACAAAACTCAATAGTTTCTTCTGCTATATACCTTTCAACTATATTTACTTTAGGATTAAAATCTTCCTATAACGCTCGACTAGATAATCAAACTCAAATAAGTAAGACCACATGATTTAATCTCCCTAACTAAATGAACACTTAATTGGATCATGGTGTCAAAAAAGGAGGAAAATACATATGTAGTTCGCACAAGATAATAGCAGCTTTATTTTTCAACTGATTTAATTTTTTAGGATCAATGACTTTGCTACAAATAGCGTTGAAGAATAAACACTACTTCATTAAGACATCTCTTACTTTTTTAGGTAATATGCAACAAATAGCCATTGCACTACTAGAAAAATCTAATTTACCCACGAATTTTAGCGACGAAATTTTGTCCATTGCAAATGGAGACGAAAAACAATTTGTTGAGACAAATGTAAAAAAGTTTTATGTTTGAGAAGAAATTTAAAAACGGAATAACCCGTCAAAAAGTTAGTATGTTTCTAAATGTAACTCCCCAATTTTTTTTTCCAAAGACTACTTTAAAATATTTATTTTCTTTTAGAAACAACTATCCTTTTTCTTAGGAGTAGTTCATCATATAATAATTTGAAGATGCGTCAGAAAATGACTTGTTACATTTTCTTTTGTAAAAGAACGTAATGCAATTTACTAAAATATTATTTATTCATTTATTTGCAAAATTAATATTTCAGTTGTTAGGTCGATATTCATTTATGCTACAAAATAAAATAAACTATCTTTAAGTGAAATTAAAAAAAAAAAAAAAAAAAAAAACTTGTTTGAAATTAATGACATTCAATTATTTACTAGAAAATGAAATCTCGATTTCGCATTTCTATTAAAAGTTAATGATGAAGAGTAAATAACTTTACAATGTACCACAAATTTTTTAGTAATACAAAATATTATTTTTAAGTAAAAGTCTCATTTTTGCACGCGCGTGCACCAATCAAACATCATTCTTCATGCAACTCTTTGAGATCATTAGTACCTAAATGTTGGTGTAAGGGGTCAGTTCATCCCACAATAAAAATAAAACCAAATAATAAATTAACAGCCATAAAATATGAATATAAAATTTTTTCGTAATAAAAGATTTAAAGAAAGTGATTCTTTAATAGTTCTTAAATATGTATCAAAAGTCATAAAATGTATCTAAATAAATAAAGAAGCAACCGTAGAACAAATAATTAGATCAAAATAAAAATAACAATAAAACGTATGCAAATTATGCATGCTCCTAAACATATATGATCCAGATATAACCAGCCACACAAGCGTCCACACATAAATCACTCATACCAATGAGGAAAAATTAAACCAGCCACATAGGCGTCCACAAAGATGCATATGATATGTCATGAAATAATAATGATGCTCAAAAGGTACATGTCATCCCCCACTTAGATAATCACACAAATCACGAGACACTTAGGCAACCACAAAGATAACAATATTTAAAACACAAATCACCAGCCACTTAGACAACCACAAAGATAACAATATATAAAACACAAATCACTAGTCCCCTAGGCAACCACAAAGATAACAATATTTAAAACACAAATCACCAGCCACCTAGACAACCACAAAGATAACAATATTTAAAACACAAATCACCAGCCATAGGCAACCACAAGGATAACAATATTTAAAATACAAATCACCAGCCACTTAAGCAACTACAAAGACAAAATATTTCAGATTAAATTTTTTAATCACATAAGACATCAAATTTATATTATGATGGATGTTCACAGTTAGAGCTCAATAACTTCATCACTTTTATTTTAATAATCCATAAGATTAGATTTGGCTACTTATTATTGATAAAAGTTAAAATTCATATTACCAAGAATACAATAACATTAGAAATTTTATTTCTTTCACTATAAAGTTTTCCGCATTATAAAAATGAACTATACATTAATACATTTCAATAAATCAATTTTCTCATATTGTCAAAATTAAAAATATAAAATTCTCATCAATTCCCTTATGACCCATATATTGTTCATAAAAGTCAAATTTTAAATTTTAAATACTCAAAAAGTCAAGATTTAATGATATCATCATAAAAATTATAACAAACATAATACTAATGATATCCTCATAAAAATTATAACTTTATAATTAAGTACTCTAAAACATGTAAGGCGTTAAACATTTTCACTACAAACATATTTATTAAGGGATAATAATAAAAATAAAACTATATAATTAAGTTCATCAAGATTGATGTATTATTCAAAAGAAACAATCAAAATATTATAGTTAATTTCTTCACGACGAAAATAAAATTAATCTTTTTCTTTTAAGACATCTAGACATCATATCAATATCCTATGAACCGTTAATTTAATATCTAGCCTAACTCTGCATGGGGAAAAGTCCTTAACTTGGACACTTTCCTTCCACGTAACAATATATATCCATCGAAAAACCTCATAAAGATGAAGGAACAAAAGCTTAGAACTTCCTCAAGAAAGAGAGGGAATATGTGGGTGGTTGTTTGAGTGACTTAGAAAATATTTGAGATAAACAAAATATAATATTGGGAATTGCTTGTGAGTTATGGGTGATTAGTTGCAAGTTTTATCGTATTCTATGAAGAATAGGTGTATGAGACTAATATGGAGATGTGAAACTGATTGGAGGAAGAGAATAATTCTTCTCATTGAGGTTAATTGTACATATCAATAAGGTATTCAATAGGAATAATATCATTCAATGACCAACTGTTATGAATTAATCGACGTTCATGTACTTATTCTTACTTGTTACACATTTGAGTGGATGTAACGTAGAAAACACACGGTTCTATAACTAAATGCTATTAAAAAAATAAAATATAGTTATCGAGAGTAGTAGTGTGACTGATTTAATTTTAACCGAAATTGACTTGGTCATTTTTCTCTCTAAAAACAAAATACTCCTGTGACTTTTAATTAATTACTAACAAAACCCCAACAATTAATTAATTAATAATAATATACTTCATCAAATAATTAAATATTAAAGGAACAATTATTTTATTATTGTCACACTAAATTAATTTGATATAGTATATAAATAAAACTAAGGATTTTCACTAACTCTACTATCTCCTAGCACTACTAGAAATTTGCTTTTTACCTGCGGATTTTCCTGCGGACACAATTCCGCTGGTAATACGTGAGGATTTTCCTGCGGTTTGCGATTATCTTAAGACTTTTCCTGCGGTTCCGTATTCCGCAGGTACAACGGCAGGTAACATCTTTTGTTGTTGCGGATTTACATACGACTATGTTTCCGCAGCAACGTTCATATTTTATCCATAGGATTTATCTGCGGTAAATGTCCGTAGCAAATTCCGTAGCAAATTCCGCAGCAAATTCCTTGCAAAGTTTAAGTATTTTATTCTTAGGAAATTCCGTAGGTAAATTTCATGTCAATATTTATGATTTTATTTTTATATAAATAAGGTAGAATTACTTTTTAAACAAATAAAAAATATAAGACAAGTTCCACAATTAAAGATGATAATATAATTCGGACTCGTAGTATGAATCTGAATCCATCTTGATTTGGAAAGGAAAGTTAGTTTTGATTTAGTGTTGAGTTTGGATTTTTCCCCAAATTAAAATTTGGAACACAAATGATTTGGAGTGTTATATTTCTTCACCCGCTCCACTAGTAATATTATTGTAATTTTTAAATGTTATAGTATATATTGTCTATTAAATTCATTGAATTAAGAGTTTTGATAAATTTCTCTATTTAATTTTGAACTCAGTAATTAAATAAACTGTTTTCATAAATAAAATTTTATTTTTAATTAAAATTATGTCAAAAAATGTTATTTGAAAATAGAATTAAAAGATAAAACTTAAAAATTTAACGATATTAAATTTAAAATATAGTCAAACTAATTGACATATTATTTAACCATTCACGATTTAGTTTGATGATATTAAAATAAATTAATTTTTAAATTTACTATAAAAATTCTCAAAAAAATATAATTATTATATTTGTTTATAAAAAAGTAAAGAAAAATCATGTATAAACATTAAAATTATTCAATATTTTTAAGAAATTTTTTTTGTTACAAAGACATATTTTGCTAAAAAAGAAATGTATCAAGGACCTATTTTTGCATAACTAACAATTTAGGGCTAACTCTAAAACAAATTGTTCATAAAAAACCCTCGATTTAGGCCTATCGTAACAAAACCCTCACACCGTCACACTCGCGTATTCTTAACCCACCACTCTCACACATCACCGTCGCATCTCAAATCACCACCGTCACACCTCGCCACCGCATCTCAACCATAGTCATCGTAGCCTCGTCGCTTCTCATCTATCGCGCGCGCATCATCCTCCCGCTCTTCGTTTGTAAGTTTTCCTTTGATTTCGTTTGTTCAACACATAGATTTATTTTTCAAGTTGCTACTTGCACTCAGATTTCGTTTGATTTGCCTGTACTTATCACATATTTCGTTTCTTCTTACGAATTATTTACTTTCAGTTTGCTTGCATCTACTTTTTGTGCTGATAAAAGTTCCCTACGCTTGTCACATATTTCGTTTTACTTATGTTTGATTTGCATCTACTTAGTGTGTGCTGTTCATTTCAGATTCTCATATTAGTTTTTTCTTCTTCTTTTTTTTAATTATGATTTGTATGAGCTTGCAATATAGAAGTTAAT
>NC_021165.2:47281193-47297820 GCF_000331145.2 Cicer arietinum
CCTGCAGAAGTAAACCACAATCTCCATTTCAGGGCGTGAAGTTGCTCGGTGATGCTAAAGAAACTGAAATCAATAAATCAGGCAATTTGAAATTCTACAGCACTGGACTTGGTAAAGTACAAGGGGTTCCAAACCAAGGAGCCAAAAGAAGTTCATATTTAGGAAGTTTGGCAATTGAAAAGACATTGTATATAGACATTATATCATGTTTGATTTGAAAACATGATATAAATTTTGTTTTGGATTATTGCAATAGTATTTCAATTGAAGATTAATATTAAATATTTTAAAAATGTATTTATAATAATATTTTCATATATTTTTAGTTAAAATTTTTATATAAATAAAAAATCATTTAATGTGGAAATTTAAGCATGCGGATTCTTTTTTGAAAATTATTTTTATACGAAATTACCTGCGGATTTTAATGCGAAACATATGGTTGGTGCAATGGATATACCTGCAGATTTTCATACGAAATATATTTGTAGGAACTGTGCTGCAAATATTTCTGCATGAAAAATCGTAAAAAATTGCCTAAAGTTTTTTTAAACTTTGCTGCGGATTTTATTTCATTTTCCTGCGGATTTATCCGCAGGTGATTTACCTGCGGATAGTGAAATCCTCAGGTAACAATTATCCACGAAGGTTTTACGTGGGGATAAGGTTCCGCCGGGAAATCCGCAGGTAACATGCTTTCCTGCGGAATATTTGCTTAAATCCGCAGGCAAATCCGCAGGAAAAATGCAGAATTCTAGTAGTGTAGGTCGAATACTTATTTGGGCTAAAATAAAATTAATAAACGATATAAATTCTATAAATTGTAATTTAATTAAATAATTCAACTAATGTTTTAATCAACAAAAATAAATTAAGTAAGACAAAATATCATTGCAGGTCACATATAACAAAAAATAAGTCAACGTATCTAACACATCAATTTCATGATTATCAAAACTAATCAAATAAACAAAATACAGAGTTGTCCACATAGAAAATAATTATGCTATAAATCATTCTAATGTAATTATCGCACCAAAACAATTAAATAAAAATAAAAGTTATAATTATTCAAGTAAATTAGAGAGTGATAAATTTTAATTTAATTTCTTCACATATAGAATAAAATATTAATTAAATAATCAATTACGAAAATTCCTAAAAGACGCATATATAATATATATGACAATATTGGAGTGTTACAATACTTACCCCCTTATAAATAGTTTCGTCCTCGAAACTAAGAGAGAGAAAAAAAATAAATGAACAAGTTACATATATGTATTGACACGTTTCTTAATAAACCAAGTAAAATTCTTTTGAATCTCCGTTAGTGTTACAAAAATTTATTGATTAACAATAATTCGACTAAAATATAAAAACTTGAGTTGTATAAAAGTTACTTGCTAAACACATTAACTAGTTAAAGCAAACAAATGAACATATAAAGAAAAATAAAAGAGACAAAATTGAGAATGTCGTTCATTAAAATAGAGCAAATTTAGAATTATATGTTGATAACATTATTTTAAAATTTTAAAAATAGAACAAGAGAGATATGATAGATCCTTTCATAAAAAATCATTTTCTATATATAAATTGATTTAATTGTGTTTATTTATTTATTTATTATACAATAGAATTTGACAATGCAATACTAATACGCAAAATTCATTGATAATAATGTATAATAATAATAATACTAATAATAATATTAATAAAAAATAATAATCACAATAATAATAATAATAATAATATAACACTTAAAATTTATTAATTAAATTAAAAATGATTGAAATTCAAATAAAATTAACATATTCATAAAACTTGCCTATTTAATTTTTTTAAATTCCATAAATTTGATACATTTATCATTATTAATAGCACACACATATTGTAATTTATCTCATAAAGACAATGCAAAATAAAATAAATATTGATAGTCTTTTTAATAGGTAAAATAAATTCTCGAGGATAGTAAAAATGAATTATTGTTATCGCTTTCTTCAAAATTAAGTCACTAGGGTGATTAACCTCTCCTACTCATTTAGTGATAATCACATTAATTTTTCTTTAAATCAGGGCTATTGAAAAACTTTTAATACATTTGTAGAGCAGAAGGCATCCCGTCTTCCATTCATTTCAACCTTGTTAACTATTTTTAATCCAACCAGACTTTTAAAATTAATAACACGATAAAATTAAAAAAAAAATTAAAATTAAATTTTGCGGCATTTAGATTATAATAATAAATACTAGAAAAACATTTTTATTTAGGTAACTAGACATAATAAATTTTATAGTAATAAAAATATTCAATGATTGTTGACAAGGGAAAATCATTCTTAGTCTCTTTTTTTTATGTAACTTATAACATAAAATAAAAATCTAAATGTTAACAAATAATAATAATAATAATAATAATAATGGAAATAATAATAATGGAAATAATAATAATAATAATAATAATAATAATAATAATAATAATAATAATAATAATAATAATAACAACAATAGTAATAGTAATAATATTAATGGTAAAATAATTACAACAACATACTATCTAAACTCTTCATCTTATAGTGTGTAAACAATATTTATAAAATATGGAAAACCTTGTATATGTATATAAATACAAAAAGAAAACATAACTACACTAAATTTGCCTTAAGAAAATTAATTTAAGAAATAAAATCAAAATCAAATTAGTTTATTAAATACTTTTGAAATATAAAAAAATATCTTAACTAAGTAAATTAAAAAGAAAATTTATTACTAACACTAATAATCACATTGAATTAAATGATATTGTTTTAAAAAAAAATTGTAATTCAAGAGAACTAAAATTTATAGTTTCATAAAAATAATATAAAAGAGACAATGATGACAATAGCATGTAACAATATATTTTATAACATAATAATACTAATCTGTATCAAGTAGAAGATAAAATTATTTTGTAATATTTATGATTATTATTAACAAGACTAATTAAGCCAATTAATAGGTAGATCACAAAATATTTAACGTGAGCAAAAGTAGAGAGTCTAAGATTATTAAAATAAAATAGCGATATGATAAACAAATAAAAAAATTTCATAAAAAGATAGTAAAATCTATCAAATTAAATAGAAGATTTCTAAATAATATAAAAAGACAATGCTAAGGAAACATACAACTAGACATAGAGATTTCAGATTTTAAAAAAACTAAATAAATAATAAAATAACACCATTAAACCAAATATTTAAGTCATATATTTAATGACAAAAATTCATGGAGTTTACACAATTAATCACACATAAGAATTTAAGTAAAATTCAATAATTAGAACACCAAACAATTAACATAATTAATAGCACAGGAATTTAAGTAATTCTTAAATATTCAAATTCAAGGTGGTTACACAATTAATGACACATAATAGAAATTTAAGTAGTTAATAAAATTCAATTATTAGAAAACCAAATAGTTAACATAATTAATGGCAATAATAGGAATTTAAGTAATTAGAAAAATTCAAATTCACCAAGGTTACACAATTAATTACACATAATAGAAATTTAAGTAGTTAATAAAATTCAAATTTTAGAAACCAAATAGTTAACATAATTAATGACAATAATAGAAATTTAAGTAATTAGTAAAATTCAAATATAGGGATGTTACACAATTAATGACACATAATAGAAATTTAAATAATTAGTAAAATTCCAATTCAAGAATGCTACACAATTAATGACATATATAATTAAAAAAATTCAGTAATTAATAAAATTCACAAATTAGAAAATCAAACAAATAACACCAGCAACATCACAATACATGCAACATACACGACACATCCACCCCCACAAGGTCCGAGAATTAGTGTTCTGATACCACAATGTAACACCCCAAGTTTTTTTTTTTTTCCAGAGGCTATTTTAAAATATTTATTTTCTTTTAGAAACAACTATTTTTTTTTTTTCTTATGAGTAGTTCATCATATAATAATTTGAAGATACGTCAGAAAATGACTTGATATATTTTCTTTTGTAAAAGAACGTAATGCAATTTACTAAAATATTAATTATTGATTTATTTTCAAAATTAATATTTCAGTTGTTAGATCGATATTCATCTATGCTCCAAAATAAAATAAATTATTTTTAAGTGAAATTAAAAAAACAACAAGATTGACTAAAATTAATGACATTCAATTATTTACTAGCAAATGAAATCTCCATTCCGCATTTTTATTAAAATTTAATGATGAAGCGTAAATAACTTTACAATGTCCCACAAAATTTTTAGTAATACAAAACATTATTTTTAAGTAAAAGTCTCATTTTCCCACACGCATGGATCAATCAAACATCATTATTCATGCAACTAATGTTGGTGTAAGGGGTCAGTTCATCCCACAACAAAAATTAAACCAAATAATAAATTAACACCCATAAAATATGAATATAAATTTTTTTTTGTAATAAAAGATTTAAAGAAATTGATTCCTTAATAGTTCTCAAATATGTATCAAAAGTCATAAAATGTATCTAAATAAATAAAGTAGCAACCGTAGAACAAATAATTAGATCAAAATAAAAATAACAATAAAACATATGCAAATTATGCATGCTCCTAAACATATATGATCCGGATATAACCAGCCACATAGGCGTCCACACAGAAGTCACTCACCAATTGGGAAAAATTAAACCAGCCACACAAGTGTCCACAAAGATGCATATGATATATCATAAAATGATAATTATGCTCAACAGGTACATGTCATCAACCACTTAGATAATCACACATATCAGAGACACTTAGGCAACCACAAAGATGACAATATTTAAAACACAAATCACTCGCCACTTAGGCAACCACAAAGATAACAATATTTAAAACACAAATCACTAGCCACTAAGGCAACCACAAAAATAACAATGTTTAAAACACAAATCACCAGCCAATTAGGCAACCATAAAGATAACAATATTTAAAACACAAATCACCAGCCACCTAGACAACCACAAAGATAATAATATTTAAAAGCCAAATCATCAGCCATAGGCAACCACAAAGATAACAATATTTAAAATACAAATCACCAGCCACGTAGGCAACCAAATATATAAAATATTCAGATTAAATTTTTTAAGCACAAAACACATCAAATTCTCATGGATGTTCATAGTTAGAGCTCAATAACTTCATCACTTTCATTTTAATAATCTATAAGATTAGATTTGGCTACTTATTATTGATAAAAGTTAAAACTCATATTACCAAGAATACAATAACAATAGAAATTTTATTTCATTCACTATAAAGTTTTCCACATTATAAAAAAGAACTATACATTAATACATTTCAATAAATCAATTTTCTCATATTGTCAAAATTAAAAATATAAAATTTTCATCAATTTCCTCATTACCCATATATTGTTTATAAAAGTCAAATTTTAAATTTTAAATACTCAAAAAGTCAAGACTTAATATCAACTACATCATAACAAACATAATACTGATGATATCATCATAAAAATTATAACTTTATAATTAAGTACTCTAAAACACGTAAGGCGTTAAACATTTTCACTACAAACATATTTATTAAGGGATAATAATAAAAATAAAACTTTATAATTAAGTTCATCAAGATAGATGTATTATTCAAAAGAAACAATCAAAATATTATAGTTAATTTCTTCACGACAAAAATAAAATTAATCTTTTTCTTTTAAGACATCTAGACATCTTATTAATATCCTATGAACCACTAATTTAATATCTAGCCTAACTCTGAATGGAGAAAAGCCCTTACCTTGGACACTTTCCTTCCACGTAACACTATATATCCCTCGAAAAACCTCATAAAGATGAAGGAACAAAAGCTTAGAACTTCCACAAGAAAGAGATGGAATATGTGGGTGGTTGTTTTAGTGACTTAGAAAATATTTGAGATAAAAAAAATATAATATTGGGAATTGCGTGTGAGTTAAGGGTGATTAGTTGCAAGTTTTATCATATTATGTGAGGAAGAGGTGTATGAGATTTATATGGAGATGTGAAACTGATTGGAGGAAGAGAATAATTCTTCTCATTGAGGTTAATTGCACACATCAATAAGGTATTCAATTGGAATAATATCATTCAATGACTTAATTGACATTCATGTACTCATTCTTGCTTGTTACACATTTGAGTGGATGTAAAGTAGGAAACACACGGTTCTATAACTAAATGCTATTAAAAATAAAATATATTTATCAAGAGTAGTAGTGTGACTGATTAAATTTTAACCGAAATTGACTTGGTCATTGTTCAGTCTAAAAACAAAATACTCCTGCGAGTTTTAATTAATTACTAACAAAACCCCAACAATTAATTAATAATAATATACTTCATCAAATAATTAAACATTAAAGGAACAATTATCTTATTATTGTCCCACTAAATTAATTAAATATAATATATAAATAAAACTAAGGATTTTCACTAACTCTACTATCTCCTAGGTCGAATACTTATTTGGTCTAAAATAAAATTAATAAACGATATAACTTCTATAAATTGTAATTTAATTAAATAAATTCAACTAATGTTTTCATCAACAAAAATAAATCAAGTAAGAAAAAATATCACTGCAGGTCACGTATAACAAAATAAAGCCAATGTATCTAACACATCAATTTCATGATTATCAAAACTAATCAAATAAACAAAATACAGAGTTGTCCACATAGGAAATAATTATGCTATAAATCATTCTAATGTAATTGTCACACCAAAACAATTAAATAAAAATAAAAGTTATAATAATTCAAGTAAATTAGAGAGTGGTAAATTTTAATTTAATTTCTTCACATATAGAATAAAATATTAATTAAATAATCAATTACGAAAATTATTAAAAGACGCATATATAATATATATGAAAATATTGGGGTGTTACACTAAACCCATCTCAAGATATGTTTCTAATAAGTCAAACTTGTACTCTAAAAATAAAATAAAAAATATATATAGAGACAAAATGTAGAGACGAAACAATTTCATCTCAAATGTTGTCCGTCTCTAAAGTTGCAAATATCAAAGCATTCATAAAATAATCATCTACAATTTTTGATGTATCTTCAGAACAAGTTGCTGCTATGGAAGGTAAGATTGAAGCTTTAACGGTTGACCTTCAAAAAAAGAATCTTGAACAATAAATGATTAAAAAAATGGCGCATTGGGAGCAGATGTTTGAGAGTGTTATGCCTCATTGTAATCAAAATTCTACACTTCAACCGGAAGGAGAAAGTGATAATGAAAATGAAGAGATGGGTGATGATATGGATGCTAACCTTGGGCATTGATTACTTCCATTTAGATATTTTGTAAAATCAAATATTATTTGTTATGTTTTGAACAAATTTAAATATTGATTGCATGTAGTGTATTGTTATTGTTTTTTGTGTGAAAGAGTTATATGAACTTTTTATGACATTATTGTTAAATTGGTGTTGATCTAAATATAATTTTTGTGGGAATCCAGTGTCATATATAAAGTATGAAATTTAATATTTGAAAATTGATACATAAATATTGAGGTACAAAATAATTAGAGATGGATTTGTGAGAGCTTAATAAAAAAAATTGTTCATATATTAGAGATGGAATGTGATAAGCTAGAGACGGACAAAACTAAATTTTATTGAAGACGGAAGTGATATATCCATCTCTGATAGACATGGACATACTCCGTCTTTAATTAGAGACAAATTATAAAATTTGTCTCTAACGTCTTAGAGATGCGAAAACCAATTACGGAACATGTTTGTCTCCAATTCCGTCTCTACAATGTTTAGCGACGAAATTTGTTAAATTTAGAGACATATTGTATTCATTAATGTAACACCCCGATTTTTAACATCGCGAGTGTAATTTTTTTTTTAAAACAAAAATCAAATTTCAGAAATTAAGAAAGAAATACTTTTGGATAAAATATTTAAGTCGAACACAACGAAAAAGTCAACAATATTTACAAGCAGCGGAAATAATTTTTGAAACAAAAATCCAAAGTATTTAAACAGCAAAATACACTGGGGCTATGAGACCAATCAGACATAGCTCATACCCCTGGGGTATTCTCGGCAGACACATGTACAAAAGCACTGCCTCAAGAATTTTAACTTCCCCACTTCGCATCAAAACTGGTACAAGGACCCATCAAAATAAAAGCCAAGCTGACAATATGAGGTATAGGTACAGTGTTCCAAATTGAAATAAATACATCCACAAAAGAAAGACATCTAGCCCCTATACAACCATCTAATCTGATCATGCTACAAAAACTATACAATTCGGGTGATCTCCACGCTCCCTGCAAAATCCTCCTGACACAACTTCGGTCAGGTATGTCTAACTACCTTCCCATCTCCAGGGTACTAACCGGTAGGATGATCCTGGATCTCATCTGAGGGCAAAGCCTAGATTTCCACAATAATTGTAAAGAATCACCAACCGAAACTAACAAATATCACATAACATTTAAATTTCAAATACACAAAATAACCTTTCAACTTAGCATACACCTTGAAAGGGTTTTCATATGCCAAACATGCATAATCAAGGTTGAAAAATGAATTTTTTAACAAAACTGCCCTTTCGTATTCGAATACAGTGCTAATTCATAATTCAGTAGCAAAATCATCCTGTCACATCCGAATACATAAATCTCGTATCCGAATATTGTGCAAGTTAGTGGCAAAATATGTGTTGTCGTATTCGAATACAGTCATGTCGTATTCGAATACAAGTGCGAAATGATAAGTCAGTAGCAAACTCTATGATGTCGTATTCGAATACAACTTTGAAAAATGCAGATTTTTAGTTTTTAAACCGTTTTGAAATCATTCAACACTTACAACACAAAATCAATGATCGCACGTAGACAACAACTGAGTATGTATATACAATCATCACAATATATCAAACATGACTCACGTGCCAAACACCCTAATGCAATGCGTATATGCCAAAATGCATGATTCTAGAAATTCCAAACCAAAGCTCTCCTCGAGAGGTGTAAATTGTAATTGTACAGTCTCTCACTAACCATCACAATTTACAAGAGTGCAGTCTCTCATAGACCAGCACGATTCACAAGAGTGCAGTCTCTCACAGACCAACACGATTTACAAGAGTTCAGTCTCTCACAGACAAGCATAATTTAAAAGAGTGTAGTCTCTCACAGACCAGCACGATTCACAAGAGTGCAGTCTCTCACATACCAGCACGATTTCTAGAGTGTAGTCTCTCACAGATAAACACGAGTGCAGTCTCTCACAAACAAACACGATTTACTAGGGTGTAGTCTCTCACGGAAAAACACCAATGCAGTCTCTCACGGACAAACACGATTTACTAGGGTGTAGTCTCGCACGGACAAACACCAGTGCAGTTTCTCATGGACAAACACAATTTACTAGGGTGTAGTCTCTCACGGACAAACACCAGTGCAGTCTCTCATTGACAAACATGATTTACTAGGGTGTAGTCTCTCACAGACAATCACTAATGCAGTCTCTCACGAACAAACACGATTTACTAGGGCGTAGTCTCTCACGGACAAATACCATAGTTAAATCCTCGTAAGGATAAGATGAACCAATCAACTCATAGAACCATCCTGTGGCCCATCGCGGTCACTAATTAACATTGTGGCCCATCGCAATCACCACTTAATTGCACTTCAGTGCACCTTAAACATACATATAGCAGTTTTAAACACATAATCACATCAAAACTTAATCACCACAGCATCACACCACAATCATTCATAATATCAATTATGAGCACATAATCTCATCCAAATTAATCTCCACAAATTCACTCATTAACTACCTCAAATTTAATTCAAAAATTCACCCGTCAATTTCAATTTTCTCAATTCTCACTAAATTTAATCCGCAAATCACCCATATTACAACTCCACATATTTCAATCATAATTCACCCATTAATTTCCACAATTTCAAACATAATTTTACACCAAATTAATTTCCACAAACCACCCCTCAAACACATCAAAACAATTTCCTCAACCACACTTAAATCACCTTTCATTTTTCACAAATCCACAGATAAAACACATCTAAAAAATTCATAATATTAATTATGAACACATTAATCCCACCAAACATGAATCACCACAAACCACACCTCAAACACACCAAATTCAAATTCCATTAATCCACTCATAAATCAAATTAAATTCATTTTTCCACAAATATACCTCAAACACATAAAACTTATTTTTCACAAATTCACATATAAGGTCCTAAATGCAAACTAAAAGTTTGGAAGGAGCCCTTACCTTCGTTGTAGCTTTAACAACCGATTACGACACCACAATTAATCACGGTAAGATTTTTGCTCGCGTAGTCGCTTCGAAAACTAGCTCACTAGCACCGCATCGTGGCAAGGAGCAACTTTCCCTTTTGTCACTTCTCGAAAGGGAGCTTAGATCTGGTAGATAAATAAGGGTTTGTGTTTGTGTTTTTGTTTTCAAACCCACCAACACAAACTTTTTCGCAAATAGAAAGGAAGAAGAAGAAAGGAATTCGCTAGGCAGCAGGAAAACATTTTTTTTTTCTTTTCTGTTTCCTTACTATATATATATATATACACACTTAAACTCAAAACAACAAATATCTAACAACTCTTACACACATCACTTCACTCACATCTCAATCTAATTTAATAAAAATATCTACTCTCGTTGCAACTCAATTGACAGATAAATTTTTCAGCAGCAAGTGACATTTTTAAAAAATCTGCTCGATATTAAATTCTTTGTAACATAATTAAATTATTCTTCGACAAATAATTTTAATCGGATTTCCAAAAATATATTTTTGGCATTTAACTCACGAAATACCAAAAACTAGGCTAAAAGCCTAAGAAATTCAACACAAAATACCCTAAATTCTTACAGTCAGCATTTCTGATTTTTCTAGTAGTGTCGTAGTGTTGGTAGTAGATGTTGCATCAATATGTGGCAATTGTGAGACTTTAAGGCAACTCATTTTAAATCTTTCATTGAGACCAGAATCTTGACATTTGAGGATTAGCCATGCGACACTTTTATTCCCCATTCGTTTACATGCTGATTGTGTAGCTAATTGTTTTCTTATACCCATCTTTATAGAATGAGAAACACAAGAAATGGGTGGGCGAATTGATTTGTGTTTTATTTTTAAAACCGTTTTAACAAGATAAAAACAAAGTAATGAAAATAGAGTAGATAAAACAAAAACACATAATAACATAGCCAATTTATCTTAGTTCACCATCAGCACAATAACTACGTCCATTCTCTTCAAACTGAAGGATTTAATCCACTAATTCACCAACAGTCAATCTAATTGTGTTCAAGTTTTGTCAACCTTCTAGCTTAGTACATTCAAGCTAGTGAGGGATGAACCACTATTGGGCTAAATTACATATAGAATAGGTTTAAGGGATTTTTTGAATAACTCTCACAACAGGGTGTTTGCAATGTTGTACTCTCAGAAAATATTTCTCAGCACTTAGACAAAACCAAATGTTAAGAGCAAGAGTGCAGAGAAGGTTATATTAGTTACTGTAGTACGCTGTTGTGTGTTTTTTTCAATGAGGGTTGCACGTCCTTTTATAGAAAACTTTAAGGTTTCTGGTCGTTGTCCTAATTGCAAGAAATCAACATGTATCATGAAGTTTTGTATCAAATCTTCAAAGATTGATTCACCATTAAAGCTCATCAAAATATATCCTTGTAGTTATTATGCGTAATGGATATCATGATTAGAATATGCCACATAGACCTTCAGAAAAATAACGGATTGGGGTGTTGAGCAAAGAATGCACAAATTTGTCTTCTTTATAGGGTTGACTTTCCATTAAGGTCAAACAATCAAATGCTTGACTTGTTTATTAGTGGCAGAATATCACTTGTTTGTCACACTAATTAGAGCCAAGACTAATCCAAGCATTACTTGCATTAACCGAATTACCAGAGGGGTGTTTTAGAGCGCGTTCAAAACTACACACTTAAACATAATATTAATGCTTTAAATTGTTCCCACAAAATAATTTTGTTATCATCAAAACAAGTAAGGGTCGTAGTTCTTCAAACCAACTTGGTTCTACCAATATCAACCATATCTATAAGAGCATTTAAAACATACTTTGTTTTCTCCTGAATGTTGAGAAGTGTTCCAATTACACTATCACACACATTTTTCTCTACACGTGTTACATCGAGACAATGTCTTCCATATATTTTTCTCAAATGTCTATTTTTAGTTCTTTTCAAAGATAACATTGATATCCTGACCTCGTTGATAAACTTGCTCCACAGATAAGGCTTAAGAGAAATTTCATGCTCTTGGTGTCAATTAGGGGTGGGAATAGGTCAGGCGAGGCCAGGCTTTGAAAGGCCTGAGCCTGGCCTACGAATTATTTCTTAGGCCTAAGCCTGGCCTACGGTCTATCATAGGCTTTTTTTTCGGCTTGGCCTGGCCTTTTTAAAAGTCTGGCCTAGCCTGGAAACCTATTTAAAGTAATTTTTAAAAAATATGAAACAAACATCCTTTAAACCCTAAAAAATAATTTTTTGTGTCAAATAATAGATTTTTTTTCTTCTGAAACAAACACACTCATTATTACCTCTTAAACAAATATGGAATGACTACTGAGTGATTGACTAATTGAACAGCTATCGAATATGGAATGACTACCAAATATGAAATCGCTACCGAATATGGAACAACTACTGAATATGGAATGCTCACTGAGTGATTCCCTAATTGTTAGAATTGAAAATAGAAAATAATATTATTAATATAATAATAAAAATAAATAATAAATTATATATAGGTCGGCCTGTCAGGCCTAATAGGCTTTTTTATAAGCCTGACCTATTTAAATAAATATGCTTTAAAAACAGTCTGAGCCTAGCCTTTTTATTAAATAGGTCAAGCCAGGCCAGACCATAAGTAGGTCAGGCCATAGGCCCCTGACAGACGGCCTAGCCTATTCTCATCCCTAGTGTCAATTAAACGCTTTTCTCAACCTACGATATGGATGATTAGACTTGAGAAATTTTTGATGCCGAACGTAAATTATTTTTCTTCCATGTTTCAATTGCTTGTAGCATGTGCCTTCTTCACAAATAAGACATGCTTTATGTCCATTAACACTATAGCCACATACATTTTCATAGGCAGGAAAGTCATTGGTGGTGCCAAATAGTACTGCACGCATCTTAAAATAGTAACGAGAATATCCACCAAACACATCGACACCTTCCCAAAGCATTCTCAAATATTCAATCAAGGGACTTAGATATACATATATGTCATTTCTAGGTTGTCTCAGACTTGAAATCATCATAGATAATATAATGTATTTATGCTTCATGCAAATCCAATGAGGTAGATTGTAGAAAACTAGTAGAACGGCCCATGAACTATGGTTTCGACTTACATTGCCATATGATTTCATTTAATTTGTATCAAGTTCAATCCTAAGGTTTCTTGGCTCATTGCCGAACTACATGTACAAATCATCAAGTTTCTTCCATTGCAAAGAATCAGTTGGATGACAAAGTTGAACATAACATTTCCTCTCATCGACCTTCCATCTAATATTCTTTACATCATTTACAACATAATCAAAATACGAATTTCAAAGTGGAGTTTTGGTGTTCTTTAAACTTGGTTCCTAGATCAAAGGATGCAGCGTAAAGTCATTCAATGTAAACTTGATCTAAGTACTACACGCGTAAATAGAGTATTCGTGCTTTAAATTGTTACGACAAAATAATTTCGTTATCATCAAAACAAGTAAGGATCATAGTTCTTCAAAGCAACTTGGTTTTAACATGATGATGAAAAACATGTAGAACGAGAAACACAAGAAAAAAGTTTGAATTTTTTTTAAACCGTTTATAAAAGACTAAACCAAATTAATGAAAACAAAGTAGATAAATAGAATAACACAGACAATTTATCTTAGTTCACCACCAACACAAAATTGCGTCCAATCTTTTCAACCTGAAAGATTTAATCCACTAATTTACCACCTGAATCACACTCCCACTAAACAACTACTAGTCAAATATACTATGTTCGAGTCCCCTCCATCTTCTAGCTTAGTGCACTCAAGCTGTTGAGGGAGGCAACCATTACTCGACTAGGTTGCAAAAGAATAAGTTTAAGTTTTCTGAAAACAAACTCTCACAAGAGAATGTTTATAAAGTTGTACTCTTAGAGTTATTTTTAGCACTGTGTAAAGCAAAAATTTAGAACAAGAGTGTCGAGACAACTGGATTGTGCTTATTTAAGTGTGTTGTTTCTTGTTATTATCCAAGTAAGGACTGCACGTCCTTTAATAAAAATCTTTATGAAGTTTCAATAACACAAGAAATAGGGGTTTAAATTGTGTTATAGTTTGTTAAAAATGTTTTTGAAATTTAATTATGACTTGGTGATCAAAGTAATTTGGAAAATAAAAGCAAAGGAAAGAAGAAAATCACACAAGGAATTTTATACTGGTTCACCACCAACTTGGTTGGCTACGTCCAATACCTTCACTTGAAGGATTTCTTCCAATAATTCAACCTGAATTACAACAAACCACTTAACCTCACCCAGTTAAGTCTACCTAACTTTCTGGTTGTTTTTGTAAGTGTTTAACTCTCAATGAGAGGATATGTATGTGTCTAACATTTTAGCACTTATCAATATGTGTTTGTACAAATGCTTAATATTCAAATAGTAATATGTTTGGATTTATTCTAAGTATTTGATGTTGATCAATGTGTCAATGTTCTTCATAATTCCAAGTCCAGACTTTGATTTGAAGTTTGTCAATTTTGTCCAAACTTTGTTGTTCCAGATTTTCTCGATTTTTACAAAGTAGTTTGATGAAAATTATTTTACGATTTTTCAATTGCATTTCTGTTCTAATTGCTTGCTGAAACAAAAAGAATTATTTTGCAAATGTGAACGTTTGTCTTGCTTCAACATTAAATTGAAATGTTGTATTGTTTCAATTTAGTTATTTTCTAAATTGATGCTTTGAAGTGGTATGATCATGTGTTGTTCCATTTCTGATCATTACTACAGATTTGAAAATTATTACCATTTGCAGATTTCAAGTTTGTGCAAACTATTTCTGTCAATTAAACATATTTAGCCAAATATTTCCATTATGTGCATTTGGTAGGTAACCAAATGGGAATTTTGTCTAGTAGTTTCCAATATGAGGATCTGATCTCAAATCCCCCATATTTTATCAGAGTTACATCTTCAAAACTTATACAAATTCCAGAGTCAAAGGGCTTCCATGCTAGACAATCTGACGGATATCGCATTTGATCATTTGATCTTCTTTTATTTTGATAATGTCGTGTCATTTTGCCAGTAGTTTACATTAATGCGAACATTCTCTGCTATCTTGATACAATAGGCAAATAAAACATTGTTTTCCTTGGAATCAATTTCTCCCTACTTGTCTTTTTTTTTTTGACAAAATTTACATTCAAATAGCTCAACATATTTTGCTCCAAATTCGTTGCTGTGAAACAACATACATCCATTAACACAAAAATGTATTCTCTTAACAACAAATCTCAAATTTGACACTAACTTTTTAACATCATAATAGCTTGTTGGCAAAGTATCATTTTGAATTGGAGTTGTATCCAACATCAGCTTGGTCATAAAAGCTAAGCACATATCAGGAACATGAAATTGAGACTTTAGCCCTAAAAATCTAATATACATGGATAAGTTGGAGTTAGGAAACCCATCAAATAAAGGTTTATTTGTCTTTGTCAAAAGGCTATAAAATCTTTAGACATCTTCATTTCGGAGTTCATATGCGCCGACATCATATTGTTGAAGCAACTATTGGATTATTTTGAACATTGACAGTTCGGTGAGCCATTTCATCATGGTTAGTCCAAATTGAATAATTAGGCATAAATTCATTATTATACAAGTGATTCCTTATTACATTTTCAAAACTAGTACAATAACATTTCTTACACAGACATCAAATACCACTTTCCTCCTCAACAATAGTTCGGCGTCTTGCGACTTCTAAAATTTATTCCCCCTTGTTGATCAACAAATGATAAATTTATTCGTAGAGCGTCAAAAATCATATTTTGTCACTGATCAATGTACTCTTGATGACTCTCAACTAATGGAACAATATTACTAGATGAAGCACATGATGGACCAATACTACTAATTGAAGCAACTATTGGATTATTTTGAACATTGACAGTTCGGGGAGCCATTTCATCATGATTAGTCCAAATTGAATAATTAGGCATAAATTCATTATTATACAAATAATTCCTTATTATACAAATAATTCCTTATTATATTTTTAATACTTGTACAATAACATTTCTTACACGGACATCAAATACCACATTCCTCCTCAACAATAGTTTGATGTCTTGCGACTTCTAAAAATTCTTCCCCCGCTTGAAATCCCTTCTTTCGGGATAATTTCTATCGTAAATCCAACTGCGATTATTTTTCTAGTAATACATAAATATAGATTCGATATGACCATCAAACAGACACTCTT
>NC_021165.2:47298008-47335959 GCF_000331145.2 Cicer arietinum
AACAGACCCTCTTTCACCTACACATTTTTGGTAAGCTTCTATTCCATTCAAGAATTAAAAAAAAAATCAATAATTGAATAATAAATATTTATTATTTTCTTATTATATATATATATATATATATATATATATATATATATATGTATATTTTTAACAAAATTTCAGCAGCATTTCACTTTACTCTAAATACAAAATTTTGACAACATTTCAATATATATCACAATCAAGTATGCACTCATAGAACAAACGAAATAGGATGTAACCAAAATTTTAACAAAAATATATCATAATAAGAATTTAATAAATAATCAATATTTTGATATTAATTTGTTATTCTCAAACTGTTCAACTTGGATAACTTCAAATTTAATATATATTAACAAGCACGACTCAGAAAGAGAGTTTAATTTCTCAATAATATGTATTAAACTTTAAACAGAAAAATAAATGTTCACACACGATAATGGATTGTAATTTTTAAATTTTTTTTTTTGCCTAATTATCGAGTTCTCCCGTTAAACTAAAAATCTATACTAAGTATAACATTATTAAAAATTGTTATAATTAATTAATGACCTAAAATTATAATATATTAGTATTATTATAAATTAATACATTCATTCCTAAAATACAAATAAAAATTCATATTAAATAACATATATACAACAAATGCACATATATTAAATAAAAATTAAAATATTTCCAATTATAAAAATTAACATTTTTTTTCAAAATATATATAGTAACATATTTTAAATTTCAAAAAAATTCCACCAAAAATTCAAAATATATTATAAGTTCACAAAAATCATAATAAACACAATATAGATTTTTTAATACGAATTTATAATTAAGAGTTGGGTCTAACTTATCAGTTTCTCCTCTTCGCCCAAATATTTCTAATATTTACTCACAAATTACATTAAAAAAAACACATAAATATATAATAACATAAAAACAACAAAATAAATGATATGCCAATAAAAACTCGAAAATGAAGAAGAAAGTAGAACTTGAATATCGTGCCCGAAAATTGTAGTGGGGAACAAAAGATGAAGAAGAAAAGCAAGAAAAATGCTAGAGTGGAGGAAGAAAGGTAGAAAAGAAGAGAAGAGAGGGGAAAAGGAGGAGTCGACGCAAATCTCAGTACATGGGAGGCGAGGACTTTAGCCCTCGGACTATTTAAATTATCTAATCAGTGAGGACTTTAGGCCTTAGGAAGCGGTAGTGTGTGTCAGTCAACGACTAATGAGGAATTTAGTCCTAGGTAATGTGAAATTTTGAAAATAAAAAATTTGCGCCTTTAATATACCGAGGGCTTCAACCCTAGAAATTTTTTAATGTGGCAATACATAGGGCTATGGCCCTCGCAAACTCAAAATTCTCATATTTTTCTAGGGCTCTAGCCTAGCAAAATAACTTGACCATTTTGCTTGGACTGTGACCCTAAAAAATGAATCACATTTAATTAGTGAGGGCTTAAAATTCCTAGCAAATCTCCTAGGACTAAAAAGCCCTAGCTAATTCAACTTCTTCTTGTAGTGATAGCAACAACATCATCGAATCATAAATAAATTTTAGTACTACATGAGGTAAGTGTAGAATACGTTCGGTTGAGGTCTATGAATCAATAGATACAAAAGACTTTTAATTTTTCTTTCAGAAGAATGAATTCAAAAATCCTTTATGAAGATGCATGCATCACTAATTGAAAGAATGGTACGTTAAATAAGATAGTAAAAAAAACATGTTTCATCAAAGTTATTTTTCACTCATGATCTTTAAAATAGTAGCGATATAACCATTTAACAAATTCGTTCAGGTGATAACCAAGTAAACCTTTTTTGCTTAGAGATGATTGTCTTCATGAGAGGTGGCGAAAATTAGTATGCACTCTTTTTTGCTTCGCAAAGGTTTTGTCTCAAGAGATTTTTTTGGTAAGGTTTTAATGAGTAAGTAATAACAATAACAATAACAATAACAATAACAATAACAATAACAATAACAATAATAATAATAATAATAATAATAATAATAATAATAATAATAATAATAATAATAATAAAATGGATTTTATATAGTAAATGGATTTTATAAGTCACTCATTTACTTGGATATTATACTATTGTTCATTGTAATTACTAATGTAGCAATGTAAAAGCACTTTAAAGAGTAAACTAGGTTACTCTCTTCTTCTCTCTTTTGTGTTCTCTCTTATCTATTAATTCTATATTTTACAATATGTCTACTTGAATTTTGTTTAATTTTATAATATTATATTATTTAAAATGGGATACTACACACTAGTTAAATTGTACTAGATCCAACTTTTTTCACTCATGATCAAAAGAAACTTGTATTAAAATATATTTCTTTTACACTAAAATTGGTGCAAAACTTCCTATGAATTATGAACGCAATACAAATATTATTCTTACTGATATTTATACTCGTGCAAAGCACAAGAAGGAATTCGTTTAATGAAAACGTACGTGGAAAGCGTATCAAATTGATAAGTTTATAAAACTCTACATATGATAGCTTATTCATAAAATGACAATAGTTATTGTGTTAACCATGGTGTCAAATGTTTTATATTATTTTACCATACATCTATTGTGTTAGAGGTATTCATATTTATTTTTCATTATTTTATGTTGAACCAACATTGATCAAATTGTTGTACAACCGTGAAGACGAAAAGGTAAGAACTTTCTACTTTCGAAGACAATTGATATCATTAGAGTTACCAACAATTTTAAAACACTAGTCAATAGTAGACAACCTATCAAGTTAGTTCACCTTAGAATGCCTAATTTAATCACTTTTTAACACAAACACATAATTTTGTATTAAAATCACATTTAACACAATCAATTTTGACACCTCTTGCCATGTATCCAAGCGTAACAAGAGTTAAACTGATATTGAAAGAATAAAGAATAAAACATACACAGTAAAAACACAAGCTTACCAAAATTAAATTGATATAAACCACACCTCTACAAATTAGTATAGCAAGTGATAAACACACATTAATGAATTAATTAATTAGAATACAAGCAATGACTACAATACAAATCCCAATAACCTAAATACAGCACAAGAATATATTGCCATGCAAATTCAATCACAATATCAGAAAAATATGTGAGCAGATAGAAGATCAAGTAACCCCATCATCACCTCAAGTTAAGAGTTGGCTTCTTCTTTGGTTGTTTTGTCAAAAGAAGGGAGAATCTAGCAAATCCAAATTTCTTTCTCTTAGCAGAAAACTGTTTCTGACCATTTTCTTTCTCAACTTGCCTATCAAATTCAAAGCATGGATCATAGTTGTGTTTACCAAGCATCTGACCCAACGACACTTTCCGTTTCATTGAGCTTCTTTCTCTAATCATCCCATCTTCAAAATCTTCCCACGCCATCAGTTTCCTCCTCAATATTTGTCCTATAGATAAAGTTGGCTTTAGAACCGGTTTATCTTCATCATCAACAACATTCATCCCATTTTCATTGAATAACTGAGTGTCTCTCCGATGGGGACAAGGGTTTTTAAACTTTGTATAGTTATTATATATCGATGATCGCCTTTTATGACTCTCGGACCGCCAAATCCTTAAAGCCTCTTCAACTTCTAGCTTCCCTCTATTTGCAGCCTCTACCCTTTCGAAAGCTTCTTCAAGCGCCTTCTTGCTTGTTTTAACTTCTTCTGTGGCTTCCTCCACCCTTTTCAAAACATCCTTTTTTGATAAATTTGCTTCATCAACTTGAAGCATAGCATCAAAAACTCTCTTCTTAGATTGTTCCTCGGCGTCTCGAGCTTTGCAGGTTAGAGCAGTATACTCTTCAAAAGAAAGAGTGACTCCTCCATCATGCTTTTCCACACAATCTCCAAGTGAATTTTCATGATAAGATAAAGCTTTTATCTCCGAAAGTGCGGCAGCTTCGGCTGCTCTGGCAGCTTCCTTCATTTTTCTAGCAGCAACCAACCTTATTTCAGATGTTCTTATCATAACTTTTGTCTGTTCAATATCAGACATTGCTCTCAACACTTCTGATTTTGCAACTTCTCCCATTTTCTTGAAATGTTCTGCCTCGGAACTCAATCTTTGAAGCTCTATCGTAATATCAGAAGGGTCATCCAATTCGCTTTTGTTTTCAGCATCTTTCACCACTTGCAGTTTAAGTCTTGTATGGTTCAGCTCTTCCTCTAAAGAAGTTATTTTTGAAGAGTTTTGAGTTAACCTCTCACGGGTTTTCTCGAGTGACATTCTTTCCTTCTCTAATTTCTTATTGAGTGATTCGACAGAAGCTCGAACATCAGCAATATCGTTTGTGGTTCGGTTGAGATTCAATTTCGCTTGCTTCAATTCCCTTAATATTAAACCTGGAGTTGTTGAATTATAAGGAACATGATTCACTTGGTTTTCCTTTTCTTCTTCTTTCTCATGCTCCTTATCATCACATAAACTCATCTTAATGTTCAAATTTGATTCAGATTCTTCTGCTTGTAGCTTTGATTTCAAATTTTCCACAAGCCTTTTGGTACATTCCAACTCTTTTAAAACATCAAGAGTTTCCCTTTCTTTCAGGATGAGTTCTTTCTCCAATACCATTGCTTGCTCCTCCAATTTTCCAGCATCAAGCTCTTCTGTGTTTTGCTGCTAAAAGAAAACATTGAAATTTTGATTATTTCACACAAATTAAATAATTTTGAAGATACACCTTCAATTAATTCGCACACTTAGATAGCATTCACAATTTTTATTTTCTTTTGAGTAAATTATGAACATTATCAACCTAGTTTGCCATCTTATCAATATTCTAAAAGATCCATATAAATTGCAAATTGTTAATTCGATTTGTTCCTCTTAGTTATAACTCATTTACTTTTACTTTTTTTATATTTATAGCTTCTCCAGATCCAAGTCTCCTAGTTCTCAGAAAAATACAAAGTTACAGAGTGACCCCTAAATCATAACCAAAGAGCCGAACGAACATTACAAAACTAATTAAAAACAACGGCAAATAAATTATAGTTAAAAAAAAATGAAAACTTTGGACTGAAGTGCAGTGCAACAAAACAGTATTAAATTAAATAAAATTAACAAAAAGATAAATTACCTGAGGAGTGATGAGGTTAATATTGTCATTATTATTATTATGATGGAGAATAGGTTTCCAGTAACCAACACCTCCGAATCGAGTAACAGCTTCTTTCACAGACTCAAACGGCACTGAAGTATCGATCTCCGCTCTTAAACGGCTCTCCTTCGAACCCGGTTCGGCCCGGTTCATAATCGCATTAGGCATTTCCATTGAATGAGAAGAAAAAACCAGTGAAAAGAAAAGGTTGTTGTGTTGTGTAGTGTGAGATTTGTTGAAAGTGGAAGTTACAACAACTAGATATACAAAAAAACAAACGGTCTTGTCTAGTCAACTCGTGTTGTTCACTCTGATGTTGACACCGGAGTCATTGCCTTGATTTTCGAAATTATATGGGTCCTGGCCCCACTATACCTTGTTAGAACGGGCCAGTGTCAACGGTAACAAACATAATAAGTGAAAACTCACATTTGTTTATTTATTTATGTATATGCATACTAACATAATGATGATGATGATGATTTTGCTCGTAAAAAAACATGTGGAGTGGGATAACTAGTAATACTCCCTCTAGTATTCTTTTATTATAATAAAACAAAAAAAAAAATACTCTAATTCTTTTATAAATTTAAACCGAAAACATATTAGAAATAATTTTTTTAAATATAAAAAATAGTTTTTTTTATTTTAATACTCTTGTAAATTTAGATTTAATTATGCAATTATATAATTTTAAATAATTACAGTATTAATCATTGATTTACCCATTTCATTAATTATTTATTTTACATCATTTAAATTCATAAAAATTTATCTATATCTAGAATATTCCTCTATACCTACAATTGACAATATTTAGTATATAAATATTTTGGTCTCCTATTTAACTAAATTTATAATTTTGGTTATTCTATTTTTTTAACATGGCAAGTTGTTGGACATTGCGCGCATTTATTTTTACAAATCGAAGGACTTGACCCAATCAGCTTTTCAAAAAGCCTTCTTGACGAAACTATAGAGCCCTATGATTTGCCTTAGACACCATATCTTCTCATATTTTCTCCTTAATATTCTGACTAAATATATCATTATTAATCAGAATGTTTAATTTAATAGAACAAAAATTATCATATTTTATTTATAAAATACTAATTTTATGAAGCACATGATATATCTTAATGCTATAATGATCAAATTATCATTTATGGTCATGAAATTTTAAGTGTCGTATAATTTAGCATTCAAAATTTACAAAATATCAAATTACTTGTAACGTTAGTCAAAATGTTTTATGGGTTAACTATTTTAGGGAGTTTTATAACTATGGACATAATTTTAAAACTCAAATCGGTGATTGACCCAGTTAAAATTGTCAATAGATTGATGGTCGAATTAGTGGGTCACTAGTTGAACCGTATGACTATTTACCCAATTTATATTAAAAATATAAAAATATTCATGACATAAATTTAATTACTATAGTTACAAAAAATCAATATCTTTTAAGTTATGGGTTTTGAGTTTGGGAATTTTCAATTATGGGTTTAGGGATTGTTTTAGGGTTTCTGGGATTTAGAGATTGTTCTTCGAATGGAATTTAAACATTTAATCCCTAAATTCTGGGATTGTTATTGGAATAGAATTTATGGATTTCATTAATTTTTGGGTGTTAATGGAATTTTCACTAATCCATTTTCTGCTTTGTTTGTTGTAGATAAAAGGGACAAAAGTGTGCAACTTTTTTATTGACTTGATGAAGATATGATCAATCGTGCTAAGGAGGTTATAATATCTTTAAAGGAAAAAAATGAAGAGTTGATGAAGTTTATGAATGACTCAATGATATATGAAGATGGGTTGAAGAAGAAGATTAAAATTATAAAGCAGAAAATTAAAATTATGTGTTTTCTCTGTTTTTCTTAGGTGTTTGTTGTAATACTTGTGTTTTCATTAGCTGCAACACATGTTTTGAAATATGGTGTTTGTTTAGGTTGTTGTTTAGGTTCATGTATAGTTTGTTATTTTTGTCAAGATGTTGTAATTGTGTGAAGATGTAATGCCTATGTTCATATAATCAAATGATTGTCTTTTTAATGAAATGTTATAATTGTGTTAGATGTTCTAATTGTACTAATTGCTATAATGAAACAAGTTCCAATAATACAGAAAAAATAATGTGTCAAATTAGTCTGTTGACTTGTCAAGTTGTGTGTGTGCTTCCAAATAGTGTGTCAAATTGGGTGCATGTTGTCATTTCCTTTTGCTTGTTATTTTGTGTTAATTGTTGTCAAAGATACTCTTCTATACCATTTCCAAATAACAGACACTAATCAGTCTCAATGTAAACCAATCCCAATTAAATCAATCTCAAACCAGTCTCAATTAAATCAGTCTTAAACCAGTCCCAAACTAGTCTCAATATAAACTAGTCCCAATTAAATCAGTTCCAAACCAATCCCAATATAATTAGTCCCAAACCAGACTCAATTAAACTAGTTCCAAACCAGTTCCTATAGAAATTAGTCTCAATTAAACCAGTACCAATACCACAACCAAGTTAAAACAAAAAATAAATAAATAAAACTAGAATAAACACAAATTAAACAAGTTTGGTATTAAACCAACAATTAAACTAATAATGTATACAAACCAAGTCATACAGTATAAGAGTGTCAATTTAGTCGTCATACAAAATAATAGGACCATTTTAAAATTAGAGAACCAAACAAAATAATAGTGCAATTACACATTATAAGTCAGTGGCACTGTGCATTACATATTATGCTTAAACAAAAAATTACATCATTAAAGCCATATATAAGGCCATTTGATCCTAAATATGTTGGCTTCGTGCTTGTGATCTATGAGTTAATACAACTTGTGATGATTGTGATCCTTGTTGTAGACCTACTTGTGCACCTTGACCTTTTTCTGTCCTTTTTATCTTTGTCCTCTACATAAATACAACATCAATTACTAAACAACTAGCGGTTTAGTAGTGCATCAACTAATATTAGATAAGAATATCACCATCAATTATTGAGCAGTAGCGGTTTTACCTCATTTCCATTGTTTGAAATTTCACGATCAACAGCAATTTTATCTTTGCATGTCCTTTTGTTGTCCCAAGCTTGCTACACTTTTTGCATTTCATAGTTGGAAGTGGTTTTGGTAGTATGTTTGACCTTTTGGGTTCATCATTACTCTTATTTCTCTGTTTCTTGGGTCTGCTTTGTGCTCTCCTCATTACAGGGGGATTTATTGGTTCACTCTTTGATATAGGCCACATAGTATGACCATTATTGGTTTCATTGTGTATCCATATGTAGACATAAATTTTTTTTCCTGAATCTTTAAAACTATATCCAGAATGTGGTTTATCATATTTAATTAACAGATAAAATAAAACTATCGAACCATCATATTACCTGCAATATGATGAAACTAAATCCTCTGGGGCAACATGGTTATGCCACATGCAAGCAATGTTATGGCAACATGGTATACCTGTTAAGTCCCACTTCCTACGTGCACATGTCTTAGCGCCTAAGTTGACCTTATATGTCTCAGATTCATTGGACACTTCAAACATTTCCTGAGGATCGTCATCCATCCAACATGGACTCCTGCCTTCAGCAACCCTATTTTCCTTTTCCAGCAACTATTGTATCTTAGGACATATGTCGCCCTTATATTTGGACATATGTTCTCGATAGCTGATAATCCTATCTGAAATATAGTGCCTTAAACCCTGAATGCAATGTTATTATTGGTTGGTCTATATGCTCCAATATTTCCTTATTGAATGCCTCACACATATTGTTAACTTGTAGGTCACATTGTGTATTAGTGGAAAATGCAGACCTAGTCCATGTTCTAGGAGGAAGTTTCATCATCTCTTTCCAAGCAGCCTCCTTCATGTTTTTCATTATGTTCATTGCTCTTTGCCATGCTGGAACTGTTGTTGCCCTAGCTGCCAACCACAATACTTCTTTCATCTCTACTTTTTCTTCTTCCAATTTACATAGCAAATGCAAACATAAATTTTCTCAAATACAAGAAAATTATCACTCGTAGCACATTTGATAGTTATTGTATTATTTGGATTTGACTCCAATAGTTCCTTTGCATAGCTTCTCAAAAGTGAGTATTGTTCACTAAATGGCTCTTCTTTTGGCCTTGTATGCTTGGTCATGTGTCAATTTAACACTCCATCTTTCAAGCCCCTCAGCAATTAAACCTTTTGTTTTCATGTCAATTGTATATCTAAGGGTGGGCATGAACGTCTTTGCTAGCCACTCAGTTTTGGCTTACCTATTTCTAGGTGTCGTATGACATGTATGTTCATCAATGAAACTTGAAACCTACCCATTTTGACTTCCAGTTATCTTACTAAACCTCATATGAAAATGATACTCCTTCATGCAATTTACAATCATCCTCTTTTTATCATTTTTCTTAAAGTATATTTTTCTTCCACATCATATTGTTTTATAACCTCTTTCATACTGGACTTTGTGTTAAACTTCATCCCCAACTCAAATCGAACAAAATCATTACCTACTGACATCTTAAAGTTTGGGAACTTTGGCCTTGAGTCCTCATTTTCATCACTCCATAAAGGTGTTTCTATTTGATCAGAATCCTCATTCTCATCAAAATCATCTTTCTTTTTGGAATACACATTGAGTGAAGTTCCTACATCGGGTTGAGAGAGAAGTACAATAATCCAATTCATATCTTCTTCCATTTTATCAAAACTCTTATTATCTTTCCTAACATTATCTTCACTACTCCAAACATAGTCATTATCTTCACTACCCACTTCATTTTCAAATTCATGTTCATCTTGAATTTCAGGTTTGGCTTCTTCAAGTTCATCTTCACTTTCAACTTCAACTTCTAGTTCATTATCACATTCACAACCACCATCACCCTCAAGCTTGTATTCATCAACATCAATAAATATTTCCTCCTTGACACTTTGTCTATTCTTATTTTTGTCATTCACAACTATAATTGGAGTATCAATAAGGTGCTCCATATAAACTTCCACAAGTTCATTACCTTTCACATCTTCAATAAATTGGATAACATTATCATATGAGTTAAAAGGCCTCAATCTACGAGTAAGTGAAAATTTTGGGTTCCTATACCATAAATATCGAAATTCTTCTTATATCCATATGCAACATGTGGTCTATATCCCAATCCCAATTCATTTCATCAACTTGACCTTGAACATATAATTTGCAAGGATTATTTACAAACATGTCGCCATGGTACATTCGTACTCTAACAATTTGAACTGTTGATGGCCTATAAAAGTCATAACTTGATTAAACAAAATCACAAATAAACCTTAAACAAAATAACCACATAAATCAGAACTTGATTCAAAACAAACTTTAGAATACAATGAATAAACAAATGTTATCCTATAAAACACTAAACCATTCACGAAAACCCTAAAACTCATTCAAAACTAACAGTATTTGATAGCAACAATACGAACACACATGAGAAACTACCAAAATCACATACTTGAAAATATATTATTCATCCTCTTTTGTCCATGAAGAAAGTATTGAATCATACGGATATCTTGGAGTTCCATCACAACTGAGTTTCACAATCTCCGTCCTTTTTTTCCTTGAATCCATTACAAAGAACACATTAGAACGAGAATGAGATGACAATGATCGCGAGAAAGAGACGATTCTAATGGACTTCACAATTAAGGCTCGTTCAATGTCGTTCTTGTTATTCAATTTTGTGACTTGGTTCTTTTTCTTCTTTTTTTGCTTTTGTGTTTCTACTTTGTTTATGTTTCTATTTTAGAGTTCATAAATTTGGTTTAACATATTTTAGTTTTCTTTTCTTTATGTTTCTAAGTGTTTTGCTTTAATTTTAAAAACTATAAAAGTATTATAATGGTATTACCTATTTACTAATTAATAAAATTGCAAATTAAATACGATATGAATTACACATCAACCTTATTAATTACCACATCATCAAATTCAAGAGCCAAGATAAGAGTTGGACAAAATATCATAATTTTAAAAATAAAAAAACTAAAATTATGGATAAAAAATAAATTGATCAAAATTGCATATTGAATAAAATAGGGGGACCGTATTTAAACCTATATTATTAATATATTTATAATAGGATGAGTTTAATGGCTGTGGATGATTATACCGATCACATGTGTTGCTTCACATAATGAAAATAACTTGTGCCTAATACTAATATTTAATGTGTATTGCAAATTAATGGATCTAATTGGGTCGAACCCTTTCGGCCTACTTATTTAGTCTGTCATTTTCACTGTGGCCTTAGAAGATCCGAAAAATCAAGTATCAAATTGATTGAAGCATTATGAACATGTGGTTTCCAGAATCGATAAACAATGTGCTGCCATCGTTGTTTCCACCCCTGCTATCTCTTTTTCAATCGAGTCATTTTGCAATTTTAGATCTTTGATATTCTGGTATGGATCCTAGTGTGATTTCCACGGTATTGACTTTAGCATGCCACACATCTGCTAACATGCCTCTGCCAACCCCGCCTTGGTTCGTCGGAGAGCATGTTCAACAGATCTTGGTTACTGAACACTGTGTTTGACTCATCACTATGTATGTGTTTCTCCAATTTCGATCTTAGAGAAAATCACCATAGTTTAACGTCAATGAGGTAGTCCTCTAAAACTTAGGGTTTGAGTCTAATAAATTAAGCATGCATTTTCTGAATGCTTTTTAGATTAATTCAAATAAATTCGTTATCTATTTGGATTAACCCGTATGAATATCAGAAAACCCGCAACTTGCATAACTAATTAAAAAAAATATAGTAAAAGTAATTCATTTACATGGTTATATATATATATATTATCTTTTGTATTTAGTTGATTATATATTTTTAACAATTAATTTATTTTTTATTTTTTTAGGTAGATAATCATCAAACACTTTAAAAAATGTGAATATTACTCAAGATTTAATTTGTATGTTGTTTGGATAATATGTTGTTTTAAAAAATTTGAATTGAGTTTGTGTTAATTGGAAAATTCAAACTTAATGCATAAGTAGTATACCACATTTTTTTTAAATGGGGATTCAAATTAAGTCATACTTAATGCATAAGTAGTATACTATAATTTCTTTAAATGGGCATAAAAAAAAATTCAAATTAAAATAATCGAAAAAAATTAAAAATATGATGAGTCAAAAAAAAAATATTATAAAAAATGTATGGATTACCTGCCGAGTCCACAACCTGTCTACGACCGAATTTAAATAGTATTTTATCAATCCATATTAAAACAGATATTTTTTATCCGATTCGAAAAAACTCACAACTCGTTAGAGCCGACCTTATATGAGTCTGGTAGCCCGTTTTCACAATTCTACTTTTGCATTGTGTGTTTGCTTTGCTTACTGTTTCGAGAGTTCTGAAGGCTTTTTATTTTCTTGCATTACACGGTTGCCTTTCATTTTGTTGGGTTGACTTATGATAACCACAACATTTGGAAAGTTGGCTATTTTTCGAGACTGTTGGCTTTCTTACCCCCCAATTAAACTTGTACCCTCCAATTAAATTTTTTTATTGAAATACCCAAAATAACCTTAAGAAAATTAGTAAAAATAAAATTAAAAAAAAAACGAAAAATCAAAACAGTTGTACCCCCACATTGAAAAATCCAGAAAAGTGAGTATTGAGGGAAAAAAAATTTACCGGAAATTTCAAGAGGAATGAAATTTCTGGTAGTTATAAATGCATATCGGAAATTTCAAAAATGAAATTTCAAAAATGAAATTTCCGATATGTTCACCGGAAATTTCATTCCTCTTTGAAATTTCCATTACAGTGTATACTTTTTTATTTTTTTTTGTTTTATATAATTTTTTTAATTTCTTTTTTGAATTTTGTTAGTGAGGACCAAAGGAGCAAAAACTGACGTTGATCATTCTCGAGTTCGACCTCCTACACAATCGAATAGGAGAGCTGCTGTTGAAAAAAGAAGAAAGAGAAATGAAGAAAGGCAGACGCCCCAGGATGAGCAGCCCCAGCAAAATCATGTGTTTGATGAAGAACGGGATGACCAGCCGCAGCAAGATCATGTGTTTGATGATGAACATGATCAGCAACAACAACAGTTTGATGATGAACATGGTCAGTAGCACCAGCCTGAAGAACTCATGTTTCTTGGAGGTCCTTATGATCTTTCTATCCTTAAAGATTATGAGCACCATATTGCAATTAATGTGTAGAATGGACAGGATAGTAAATAATTTTTTTTATTACATATTATAATATATTTGTAGTATAGATTATTATATTACATATTATAATATATTTGTAATTGTGTGTTATTTTTAATTAAACAGGATAGACGTGCCTTGAAAGTTGTTTCAAATGGCAAAAAACAAGACAAATTCATTGATATCAGATATCGATTACCTGCTCAAATAGATCATTGGATTACTATATCTGGGTTACGTCCTCTAAGAAGATGTAGTTCATTTCACCTGCCATTCGGTGAAATGACTATTACTCTTGACGACGTTAGGGGTCTTTTGAGCATCCCATGTTCTGGAGAGTTTTTCACACCTCCTGCAAATGTCAATGAAGATTTGGCAATTGTTGCTGCTGTTGAGTTGTTGGGAGTTGCATATGATGAAGCTGTCATTGAAACTAGGACCAATAGAGGTGCCTCGTATAGTTTTGAGTGGTTGAAAGAGGTATTTTTCAAGAAACTTCATGAAGGACGATACGACTGTGCAACGAGGACATACCTACTTCATTAGGTAGGGTGTACCATTCTAGTTGATAAAAGTTTTACCCTTGTATCTATAAAATATCTATTTTTGTTTCAAGACCTTGAAACTTGTGGTAAATGGGCATGGGGACCAGTTGCACTTGTTGTGTTATATGACTATCTTAGAGATAATACATTGCCTGCAACCAAACAGATTGGAGGATATTTATTTTTATTTCAAGTACTATTATATTTATTATACTTATTATTATTTTTAATTATTTGATCACCTTAATAATTTTACTATATTTTAATTATTTATATACTTGGATTTATGAACATTTTCCTGATATTTGTAAACGGGACATGGATGAGCTTATCTCCTCGATGCCACAGATGTTTCGTTGGACTGCAAAACAAACATCTGGGAACGTTGCATATTACATTGCAAAGTTGGATGCTTTGAGGGATACTGATATTATCCGGACGCCGAATTACGACGAGAACTCTATGACACGATTTCAATCTGTGTCATTGTTTACAAGATACATTCGTTGGTGTTCCATGATGGTTCCGTATTTACCAGAGAGGTGCATACGACAGTTTAGGTATACTCAACACATTCCTCCTACACCACCGATGCTTGTTGTACGTGATGTTGACGTTGAATGGAGTATGTACCGGAACTCTGTACGATCACTTCGAGCTAAATTCCACCCAGCTGCATATCCTCGGCTGATCCCTTATGTTGCTGCATATGCTGGTCCTAGTTATGATGTTGATGTTGGTCCTGGTCCTGATGCTGGTCATAGTCATGATGTTGGTCCTGATACTAGGTGTACACGGTGTCACGCAATTGGTGGTCTTATACAACAGAGTTTAGACTTACATATGGGTGGTCCTGAAGATCAGATGCGTGTCTTATTAGAGAGAGCTTTACACATTTTCTAGAGGAGGAGATTATCAGTAGCATTATAGTTGTATTATTCATACTTATTTTACTATTCGTGACTTATTTATTATTCAGACTTATTTAATTAGTGACTTATTTTGTTGTATTATTCGTAACTTATTTATTATTCAGACTTATTTTATTATTCGCGATTTATTTATTATTCAGAGTTATTATTCGCGACTTATTTAGTTGTATTAGTTGTATTTAATATTTCAAACATACCATTTAAAGTGTCAATCATATCATTTAAAGCATCATAGAACACTTAATTGAAAACAAAATTGGCAATCATCTAAATTGAAAACAACATTTAAATCATCTGAATTGAAAACAACATTTAAAGCATCATAGAACAAAAGTGGCAATCATCTAAATTGAAAACAATATTTAAAGTGTCAATCCTATCATTTAAAGCAACATACAAATCAAAAGTGTCAATCATCTGTCAAAGACATATAATCTGAATTATTTTCTAAATCTAAAGAACCTCAATGTTGTAGACGTCCTGCATAAGCGATAGCCCATGATGTAGACTCATTACTACAATGCTTCTTCCAATGCCATGCAAGTGGAGGTAACGGACATGCAGATTTCAATTTAACTTGGACCCAATGATTTTCGTTAACAAAACCAATGCTGATAACACGATCATGTGACAAATCTCCATTATGTGCACCCCTCAATGGGAAAAAAGTCAAACAAAAAGTTTTTGCTAATGTAACAAGAACGAGATTATATTTTGTTGCTATCACATAACCCATATCAGGAATGGTCATCCACTTCTCGTTGACTTGGTTTTCCAACTCAGTTACAAGTAAAGACTCTGTCACTTCTTGCAAACGTTCCTTGAATATTGCATCATATAAATCAGGTTTGGACTTAATCTCTGTATACAACTGTCGATGTACAATGCTCCAATATTCTTCACCATGACCAAGTAAAACACCAATAGCACGATATCCACAGTTTCCATCTGCTTTAACATTAACTATGTCTTCAATATATGGATGAATTAAAGGAGGAAACTCGTGGAAATATTTTTTAACCTGATGGGAGACTTGTTTGGATGCTTGCTGGGAGACTTGAGTATCAACATGCTCAAAGTATGATGGGTCGCGATATGCGTCATATCCCTTCGGCTTATTGCTTTTTTTCTTCTTAACACCACCTTTTGTTTTGATTTTATCCACTGGTGCACACATTGATGTTGTCTCCGGATATGCTATTTCACGCAACTTGCTCTTTAATGCCCTTCTTCCAGCAACATTAAGTGTTTTCCATGTTTTCCAAATTATATTCATCTCCGATGTAATGTCCAACTCTGAATCATTTGTCAATTGTTCTTCCTCTTGATCACTATTCATGATTAATTTCCTCCAATGTATATGAACAACATCTAATGGGATTGGAACACCTTCCAGCTTGTATCGTGCCAACTCACATGCACAAGGTAATCCATGAGTCTTTCTAAGTATACAACAACACACATCTTTGTCGTTACCGACATAACTGACTCTCTTGTATTCTTCAAAAATATCACCTAAGGCTTTCTTGGATACCACCCAAGTCAATTTCTCAAAGAATGGATTGTTGTGTATATGCTCTTTGCGACCTTTACTTATCTCAAATGAACCTTTGATCTTAATAATTTGAAACTTCAACATGTCATTCATACCATTCCATGCCTTACAAAAATCTCATTTACTGTGTTCCAAAAATCTCTAATATTTAACCAATGACCAATTAGCAGACTCAACCCTAATATTTAAACAAAAAAAATACAAAATGTGAAGTTTTAATCATATATCGTGCATAAAATAAAATACAAAATGTGAAGTTTTAATGACATACCTATTAGTCGTAGTATTTCCTAGATGCAATATTCGATTGGTCCATGCTTCAACAAATCTTTCCTTATGCGGATTCAACCATGTGTCTCTGACGTAGTCAAAGAAAATAATATTATCGACACATGCTTGCTCAAACATTTGCAAAAGTTCATCGTACTCCTTCTCTTCAGAACAATAAACAATTTTCCTCCACAACTCAAGAATGGGTTCTTGCATGTCTTTCTTTAATATATATTATTTGCATTTGGCTCCAACATTTTTGTTAATATGAAGCTGACAAAGTAAATTTGTTGAAGATGGAAATACAAATTCAATTGCATTCATTAAAGCAAGTTCTCTGTCAGTCACAATCACTTGACGAAATGACGTGTTTGAAACAAACGAATCTTTTAACTTCTCCAATGCCCACCAAAAGTTGTCTTGACGTCTAGAATCCATATAAGCAAATGCAACAACCCAATTGAAGTTACACCAACAATTTCAAACAATGGTAACCTATACTTGTTGGTTTTGTAGGTGTTATCCATGATCAATACAAGAGGGAACATGTTCAACAAAGTTATGGAATCTGGGTGCGTCCAAAACATATCCCTCACAACGTTGGAGTCCTCATGAGTCCTACTCCAACAAGTATATTTCTTAGTTTCAAGTAACTTCAACAAATGTTGCATATCAGTTCTAGGTCCTTTTAAATTCTTCCTGTATGTACTTCGTCGCTTGTAAATTTGATAGATATTAGTCACATTCTCTGTATCTCGATCTCTCAAAGATGACAAGATGTGTCTCGGTGCAACGTGATATTTTGTCAACTCGTCAACATGTTTCTTATCTTCTTCTGTTAAGCGTCTCATAAATGCATTATTCTCAAAACTAGCTATTATCTCATGGTTGTGAAGTCCACAGATTAAACTAATAATCCATCCTTCAGCATTTTTCAATGGTCTCGATCTAAGTTTAAACGGACATCCACACCTTTTAGTTGAAGTACCTGTGTTATTTTTATTTGACTTATATTGTCGACCTCTATCACAACCAAGAATTAATTTTGAATTTCTTCATCTCTTTCCAGTCTCTACGTCTGATCGAGTAACGATAACTGCTACTCAATTTTGTCGGCCGATCTCTCTTGCCCATGATATGACAACTTCTCGTGACTCAAAAATTTGATCAGTTCTAAATGCTTCGGTTAAATATATAAATATTGGTTGTGTGTTTTCCATCTCTATTTCAAAAAAAAAAATTAAAAAATAAATAAAAATTAAATTTATTAACTACCGGATTTTTGAAATTTCCAGATTAACTACCGGAAATTTCAAAAATGAAATTTCCGGTGAAGAAAACATAACTACCGGATTTTTCAAAAATTTGAAATTTCCGGTAGCTTCCGGAATTTTCAAAAATCCGGTATTGAAAATATAACTACCGGAAATTTCTTTGACCAAATTTCCAGCATTACAAATAACTACCGGAAATTTAGTTGCCAAAATTAAACCTACCGGAAATTTCAGTGAGAGGGTGAGATTTTGGAGTAATTTTTTTTTTACCACTCACGTGAATGAATATATTAAGGATAAAATTGGATTTTTAACAAATTGGGAGGTACAAGTTTAATTGGGGGGTACAAAAGCTAACATTCTTTTCTCGATTGCAAGAAAATCCAATACATATTAGGAACAGTGGCCGCAAACAGTTTGGTGATTAATTAGGTTTCTTGCAAATAGGTGTTCATTACATTTTTAGATTGCATTGTTCAACATGTTAAATGTTCATAACAATTAAAATTCAAACTCAGATTAATAAATTTCTCAATTCTGAGTTTGAGCGGGAGGGTTAAGAATTTCAATAGTCTATTACAGTTAGAGTTAATTAGAGTAATTAGTTACAAATAGAGTTATTTAGAGAAAATAGTTAGAATGGTAGTGTTCACTAACCACTATAAATAAGAGTATCATTGTATCATTTTTTATCTTTTATCAAAATGATTTATTGGAAACTTTCTTCAATTTCAAGTTTCCATAGCTCTTTTGATCATTTCTCTTCAAACTCTCAAATTACTAATTCGGGATGGGACAGGTTGGTCCATTGGGCTCAACTTTTAAATTCTCTAATATAATCTTTTACTGAAAACTCTTGATTTGTGGTCAACTTAAAAAAGATTTGTGGCTAAAAAAATATCACAAATAATAAAACTCAAATATGTTACCGACCGAAAAATCCCTCACAAACTTTGTGAGTAGTTTATGAGAGCTTTTGTTGCCACAATATTTTGTTGGGTTTTGTGACAGCTTAGGCAACCACAAATTTTGTTACAAAACAAATTTGTGATGATTTTGTCTGCCACAAATTTGTGACTGTTTAGGCTGCCATAAACTTTGTGTGGCCTTTGGCCACCACAAATAATCAATTTTCTTATAGTGAAATGAGGCAAGATTTGGTTGTACCTCCCTTTTGTGGATATCACAACTCATCATCAACCTCTCAAATTCTCGGTGTATTATTCTATAGATAAGTTTTTATCTTGAAGATTTTATATTTGGATGAAATTATCTTTATAATAGTGAGAAGACAAGAACTTCTAGTTATTTCGGAATACATTATATGGTTTTGATATTGTTTTTTCCTTCATTGACTATAAATTTTTGACATGTTGGAAGCCAAACAAATTCAATCAAACAATGATGAATCTAATGGTGTTTCATCATCATTTCGAAGTCATCATTTTCTAATACAAAAATTCAAAAATGATGAGACATTTCTCAATTTGAAGGAAAACTCCAACATGATAAATTTGACGATTGGTTACAAACTATTGAAATAATATTTGAATACAAAGAGATAGCACATGAGAAGGTAAATATCATTGTTATCAAGTTAAAAAGATATACTCCCATTTGTGGGGAGAGCCTTATAAAGAAGAGAACGCACAAAAGAAAAAGCAAGATAAAAAACTTGGAAGAAAATACGTCGAAAACTAACCAGGAAGTTCTTGCCTTCTCACTATAAATATTCAACAGTCGAAGAATACACTAGAGAATTTGATAAGTTGATGATGAAGTGTGACATCCATGAAAGGGAGAAGTAGACAATAACTCGTTACCCTGGAAGATTAAACTCATATATGTCTCAATCTAATTAGCTCCAATAATATTGGTCATTGGACAATATTACTCATCTAGCCATCTAAATGGAGAAAGATTCACCCAAAATGCTTGCTTATAGAATTTTTTCCACCATTAAAAAAATTCTCCATATACATGCAAAATATCAGGTGATCAAACTAGTGCCTTAAGTAAACCTCATTGTAAATCCATAAAAGAGAACCATCCTAGGGAACACAAACACTTTAAATATAACAGAATTGGACATAGCATCAAATTGTCAAACTCAAAGAACCATTATCATAATCAAAGGAGAAGCATATAAATCTCAAAGTTAGTTTGAAGAAGAAGTGGTAGGGCCATTTATATTGAAGAACTCATTGTGGTGAATCATTAAGAGTCTGTTTCGTTTAGCATAGGAGAGGAGATGAGAGATATTTTAATGGATGGAGGGGAGAGATGAAAAATAAAGACATGTTTTGTACAAAAGGAAGTAGAGAGGGGAGGGAAGATTATGTATTTTTAATGGTTTTGTGTTTGGTTTAAAAACATGGGAGATATTTTAAATGGTTTTAAAGAAGATAACGAAATCACTTAAGGATGAATTTTGCTCACCTCCCCTCCTAAAAAGTTAAACAAAACACATAATTTAAAATATTATATCCCCACATCTCCATCTACCCCGAACCAAATACACGTAAGAAGCCTACTCACAATGATAATAAAAGAAAAATTGTAGTTAAGACACAATATTTTCAACACCCGAATAAATAAGAGTGAGTACCATGAGTTATTATTGTAAGAGAATTAGGATGTTTGAAGGCCAAAGCAAATGGACCAAGACAAATAAAAAAAATCAATTCCCTTTAATCACATTCAAAAGGAAGTGAAGCAAATATTTTTCGTATCCAAGGCAATTGAAATCTGAATCAAAACCGAGAATCACATTAAAATGTTAAGTAAAAAAATAAAGTAAAATAAAAACAAAGGATAAACAATTGATGCGGTAAAAAAATGAAAATAAATAAACAAAAAGATGGAATTGATTAAGAGATAGAGAAAGAAGGCACTGCAATCAATATGATTGATAAGCTAAGATCAATCGCCATATTGGTAAGGAAACCATTGATAAGATTCAAACAAGTTTCAATCCAAGAACTCAAAGAAGAGAAGATCTTACTCATAATTCTCAAAGAAAAATATTTTTGTTTCAACAAACATGTGTGCAAACCCATTACACACATTAAAACATATTCAAGAAAAAATAAATTAGATAAAATATGGGTTGGATCCTTCTTTATTTTTTTAAGATTGATTTCAAGTGTCATTCATAGGTTCTCATCACTGATGCACTGCTTTAGGAATGGTTTGTGAGGTTACAATTGACATGTATGTTGAGAGAATGTGGTTACTAATTACATGGTGTATAAATTGGAGCTACAAGCCCAAAATCTTTCACATCGATACAAATTACAGTGGCTCAACAAAGGTAGTGAAGTTAAAGTCATGAAACATTGTCTAGTGAGTTTTTCTATTGGTGCAAAGTATCAAGATAAAGTATGGTGTGATATTATTCTTATGTATGCAAGTTAAGGGTGGACAAACGGGCAGGTTCAAGCATAAACCCCACATACGGACCAATCCACGGGTGACACTTGTAGACCCACAATTCGACCTTTTTATAGCGGTTTGAGTTGGGTGTTGGTTAGACGGGTTGATGGGTCGGATTAACCAGGTGGCCCAACGAAGGTGCTATTGTATTTTTTTTATCGTTTTTCATGAAAAAGTTACTAAAAATGGATTTTTTTTAAACAAATTTTAAAAAACATGAATTCATTAATGTCACCCATTTAGTTAAATTTTTATGAGTCTAACTATTAAATTTTTCTGGGCCTAACTATTACAAAATAGTTGGTAGTACTTATGGCCTAACTATTACAAGTCACAAATAACTTGCAAAAGGATAATTATAATACTTTCTAAAGCACATTAAAATTACCAAAGATAATCATAATGATAGTTTAGTTTTCAGGCACTGAGAGAATAAAGCCTTCCTCATAAATTAGTGTCACAACACATGTAACAAAGCATTGAGGACATAAAGTCTTCTACATAAATTCGTGTCACAACACAGCCAACCAAACTAAACGACATACAAATTAATATTGAAATTACAGTCCAAATTTCACTTTCAGTTTCATCACTCACACAATTTCAATTTCATCATAGTTTTAGTTTTAGTTTTGTTGACTGGATACTTATCATATTGGCAATTCACATGAAATTGTCATTATATTTCCACGGTAAACAACTACCTACAAATTTGGCAAAAAATATGAAATATTAAATTAACAAATCTATGAAATAATAACATGAATGAAGTTAGTTCATTTTAGAGAAATTTAATTGAATTTCAAATTAATTATATATTGGTTGCTCTTGTTCTTGCCCACCTTCACACTACAGTGTCTTGTTGTAACAATCCATAGACACTGAAGTTTCCACCTTCATATCATTTAAAAACTTTGACACTATAGTTTCTTGTTCTTTCCCACCATGACACTACAAGTCTCACCTTTATATAATTTAAAAACCAATCATAGATTAATAACATACATAACAATCTACATAAGTTGAAGTGGATATCAATTAAGTGTATAGAACTGTAACCTTGTAATGAACATAACAATTTTAAAACAACCCCAGTTAAATACTCCATCTTCAAAATACTTCATTTCCAAAATCTAAAATATTGTAAAAAAGAAATAATAGTGGTTGGTTGTACTCGTGAGTCTTCAAGGCTCCAAAAATGCTATAAATATAAACTAAACCTATAATACTTTTAACCCAACCTAAAGGTTGTGATTGAGTCTAAGAGAAGGAAGGTGAGCCACTTCTAGCCGAATTTTCATTTATTTCTATCATACATTGAAAAAAACAGTTACTTAACATGTTGCACAAAAATAAATATTATAAATATTTCCCCGTGCTAAAAACGCTCTCAGAAGCCACTATAGAAATTGGTGTAGGCATGATGTCTCTTACCATATTGGACAAAATCGAATATCGACAAGCATTGTTTCTACAACATTAGAATGTAAACCCTTTCTACAAACTCAATACACTTCTCATTAGTATATCTTTCAAGCTCACTTTCAACATCAATTGAATCTTTTGACTTCAAATATTGATGAAAAGAATTTTCCCTTTATAAGTGTGTATCAAAGTCACCAACTTTAGTTGTTTCACTATGGAAAACAACAACAAAAGCACTCGAAGATGAAGTACTAGATGTTGCAGTTGTTTCAAAAGCATACTTGTACCAGTTGTACACTTTGGTAAGATTAGAATTAATGGATTTCAAAAAACTTTCCACAAAAAGTGGTTTGTCATGATAGTATCACTGAAGCACCATTCCACATATCTTAACTTGTATTGAAATCTAAAATAACGCAAAAGTAAAGAAGCCGATTTATGTTAGTTTCATTGCCCCAATATTTGACGTACTTCTTTATCATTTCCTTAGCCATTGAGGCAAAAAAAAGTGTTGAGGTCCAAGGATGAATGCTTAAGTTCAATATAGATGGAATCCAAGTGGAGAAAAGAGATATGCAAACTTGTTTGTTGTGAGGTTGAAAATATTTTTGTTGCATCATAAAAATACTTCAAAAACCTTACAAAACACTTGCCTTTTTCCCAATCGTCATTAGTGGGTGGGGAACCATCTCCAAAGTGTTCCCTATAGCTTGAATCCTCCTCTTCAAGCTTGACAAGGATAGTTGAAGTCTTATAGCTGCTTCAAATATTAAGTATGTCGAGTTCCACCTTGTTTGAACATCTAGACACAACAATTTCTTGCTTGGAGTTTCAGCAAATTATATATACTCTTTAAACTTTGCAATCCTATTTGGTGCAAATCTTATAAACCTCACAACATTTCAAATTCTAGAAATTGCAGAGTCAAAGTCTTTCAATCCTTCAGTCACCAGTAAATTAAGTATATGTGCACAATATCTAATATGAAAAAAGCCACGTTCAACAATAGTCTATTCATGATTTTTTGTCTTTTTCTTCAACAATCCTACTACAATATAATTTCATGATGCATTATCAACTATGATGGTAGAAATAACCACCCTACTGAAATCTAACCTGAAGAACCCTTCAAACCTAACCTTTTCATGAAAATGCAACTGAAAAAAGTCCTTTACTATAGTAAGCCTTGATGGAACGGTAATTTGGGGCTATAATTTTTTACAAAGGTACTTCAATTCCTCCACTTCAATTGCTTTAACGGGTTACTCATCCAAAATGATAAAAATACACAAAGCCTTTCTACATATTTAGGCATTACATCTAGAGCTTGCAACAAAGAAACTAGATCCCTCACTTGTTGAAAATTGTAAAATGGTTTGGCTAGAGTCAGTTACTACATTTGAAGGATAACTTGTACATCTTAGCATGTGATGTTTCATGTTTGAAGTACCGTGTTGCTTGGCATCACAAAATACTTTTGATGGAAGTATTTATATACAGCAGTTCTAACATCACAATCAGATGCTTCGTTGAAATGATCTCAAACCTTAGAAGTTTTTCAAGAACCACCTGCGTTGTCTTTTCTCTTCTTCCTAGAAGGAGGAAGAGTAGCTGCTTATGTTGTAGGTTGATTAATAACTTGAGTGGATTGAATATTAGTAGATATTTGATTTGGAGAAAGATCAGGAGAAGACTGCTCCATCACTAAAACATAAAGACTGTTTTGTTTAAATCTAATTAAGTTTTCTGATATTCAATTTTTAATCAAAGAATTCATTTGTTTAAGTTTTCATTATCAATTATTGTCTTAATTAAGGTTCATAATTAATTGTTCCTAATTTAAATATTTATGTGAAATTCCTATTTTATGAAACAACTCCTATTATTTGCCTAATAAAAGTCTATTCCAATATTCAGTTTTTTAATCTACAATTTTATCTCATTGAATATTTTTTATATGAAAGAACTCCTCTTATATGACTATATAAGTTGCTTCAAGTAGAAACTAACTGACTAGTGAGTTAGTTTAAAAATTGAGTCACTTGTTATCATATAAAATTCATACAAACTGAAATAAATCAGCTCATAATCATATTATTTGAGCATATCGTAAAATTACATAATCAACTTCATACAAACTGAAACTCATAATCTTATAAAATGCATTTTGTCACTTACAATTAACATAATAGGTTCAACTAACAAATAAATCATATAAATTCATGCAAATTGAATCATGTTCAGCTCGTAAACTCAAACTAGACTTTAGACAAGTTAACTCATAAATATGAAATAGACTTAATTATCATATCACATGAAGCATATTATTAGCATGCACAAGATAGTAGACAAGTTAAATTATTCTAAAAAATCATATAGTCTAAAAATAACATACACAATATATTTTCAACAATTTGATTCGCAAAGTATTTATAATATGTTTAACTTATAGTTTTTCTTTTTTATCTAGATCCTTAGATCCTTGCATGCTCTTGCCTTCTTGGCCTTGCTTCATTATTTCAAACCAGAAAAAATTTAAAAGTACTAAGCATTCAACATAATCTACAATGTAGAAATATTTAATTATAAGGAGGCAAACAAGAATGTAAAACGAAAAAGAATAAACAGATTAAACATTAATGTTAAACTAAAAAGAATAAACAAATCAAACATTAATATAAAACTACAAAGAATAAACATTTCAACCATGAAAGTAAAAAAGTAAAACTAAAAGGAATAAACATATCAAACATTAACATATACTCAGTAAAACCTAACTTACAACCTTAAGAAGTCATAATACCTTAATCTATAAACTTACTTAAAACCTTAACCCAAAGATTACTTAAAACCGTAATAAGAATTAACTATCAAACATGGACATAAAACTAGACACCTAAACTCAAAAAATACAAGAACATATACCTTAAAACAAAAAATACAAGATCATAAAACTGTAGCCTACAAAAATAGAAAATAAAACAATATGTAAATAATTACAAATCTAAAGCTAATAAATCTTAATCTATATAAACTACATATAAAAGCACTATTGACTGCAAAAAATCTTTATAATAAATTACACCATTTATACAAGAAACATGAACAAAAGCAGTATAATGTTACTTAAAAATTATCAAATAACACATACTTGTGGAAAGGAATAAGAAATAAATTATACAAAGAAATGAGATATGGATAACCTCTATATTATTAATACCTAAATATATTGGAAATATGATAAAGAAAATATTAGTGAAAAAAGAGCTAACCCTAACACAAAAGAGTAATTTCGATGAGAACCTTTCAAACAAACAGTAGAAGGAGGTTCTTCGTTGAGCGGTTGGAGAAGAAAGAACGATCTTTCAAGATAAACATTGAATAAAAAAAAAAAATTAGATTGGAGGGTTAGAGTTTGGTAAAAAGTTCAAAGGAAACTTAGGTTACAAGTGGATTTTCATGCATGTTTGGTGAGATGAAGGTGATGGTGACAACGACGGTGGTGGGAGGTTGTGACTATGTTTGAGCAACAAAGATAAGAGTTTGAGAGGGAGTGAGGTAGCTAATTTGAGAGTGAGAGATGAAAATGAAAGAGATACTTTCTACTAGGATTTCAATTCAATAATTGGATTTTTTTTATAAATAAAAACTTGAGTTGGGTTGTGTGTGATGTTTATACTGCGTCTGTGACTCTATGTGTATAATAATAATAATAATAATAATAATAATAATAATAATAATAGTAATAATAATAATAATAATAATAATAATAATAATAATAATAATAATAATAATAATAATAATAATAATAATAATAATAATAATAATAAAAAAACCCGACTGCAAGATTAAATATCCTCTTGGGTCTGTTGGGACCGCAAATATTGTCCACTCCTTATGCATTTCACCTTTTACATGAGAGATAAAAAAATATTATTGTGCCGTATATGACGGTTACACAACCACATAGTCATTTTGTCAAAGATTGAGAGAAAATTAAGCTCCATTACCACCATTTGAAATCGATGATGAAAAAAAGAAATCCACGCCATTAGTGTTTTTGGTTACAAATGAACAACTCAAGATAACTACAAATAAAGTTTAAGCCATGAGTTTTATTTTAATGTTCAAAGCAAATGCTAAAACTATTCTTTTAGTTGAAATGGAACAATTACTCAATGAATTCCAATATGTTGTGTTAGACTATGTACCTTTTGAAATATAAAGAGGGCAAATAGAGTTATGTGCTTTTATCGAATAAATTTAATTTTCAAAACTTTAAAAACTACTTTTCAGATTTTATTAATGTGATTGGAAGATTGGATAACAATGACTAAGATCAAGCTGCAAATCACCAACACAAGGTAAATTGCAATGTCAAGAGATTGAAGTTTAATTTCAAAGTGAAATCAATTAAACTTTTAATGGCTAGTTCAATTTTCAATACCACAGAAAATTGAGATTGATTAAAGTAAAACTGTTGATGTAATTCTCAACCAAAATAATTTGTACAATTGGAAGTTTGTACAACTAAAAAAGTTATGGTGTTTAAATAAATAAATAAAACTATCAAAATAGTGAAAAACATATTTTTATGTGCAATTTCATTTTAGTAAAGAGAATTATAAATGCTAACACAATTGATAGAGTATCTAAAACTGAAATGGTATAACAATGAGAGAAATTTTTTGGTTTTTATACACCTCAATATCTCAAGAACTTCACAAAAACATAATTTTCCTCCACATTATTAACTATGTCAAGAATTAGATTTTTCTCAATTAATCAAATATAATAAAGATTTTAAAGAGATTGAATAAAGAAAAGAAAATGATTTTTATACATGTTCCCTGCACCATCCTCATTAGTTGTGTACGTCTTATTCATAATCAACCGGAAAAGGAGTTTCTTCCAATAATCAAAATGATGATATGTCTATACATAAAATCGTTGAGCAAATAACTACACAATCAAGTAAACCAAAGCCTTCTTTTTCTATAATACAATAACCTCAAATTGTGAAATAGTTTTCAACTAATTGAACTTGAACCTCGAAATGAATTACTCTCCACCAATATTTAACCTTAAAATAATTAAACTTCAAATTGGTTGCACATTTAATCAGTTAGAACTAAGTTGATTTGAAGAATAATGATCTTTAATTTTAGTTGGTAAATAACAAAATATATAAGATAATAATTTATTCTTTTACATTTGCTCTAAGAGCACAGATACTTTGGTGACCCTCCAAGTGATAAGTATGCTCAGCTCTAAAGATAAACTTCAATGAAACCCTCAAACTCTAAAGTAGCACAAATTTTGTTTACGTGGCCCTGGTGAACAATCAAGGATTGACTCAAGCATAAATCATTTGATACAACATTTCTTCTAATATGGTAAATATTAAGGATCAGAAGAATCAGTAAGAGAGAGTAGTTATCTAGAATTTACCATTCGTCTTGAACAAGGAAGTCAAAGTTCATAGAAACAACAATGACAATGACAATGGATAACATTTGAATCTTGTAACTACCATATATGTTAGTACTAGGTCCTACAAGTTATGCTTAGTATGCTCCATGTGATACTAGCAATGGTCACAGGATGTCAAACTTCAATGGCAATATTCTAAAAATTATAAATTTGCTCTTGTTCATTTGCAACAATCATCATATAAGATTGAAAAACTCACTAAACCACCACACTATAAAAACTTTAAGAGCGAGAAATTAAAATGAGAAGGGAACCTTGAATTCCAAACTTATTATCAACTTTTAGAGAAGAGTTGTTTTATTGTAACTTTGTCTTTGTAATTTGATCCCATAGTGGCTATTGTTTCTCAAGAGCTTGATTCTATTAAGTTAGAAACTTGAGAAAATTGTGTTCCAATAGTTTGATTGTATTAAGCTAGAAATATAGAAAATGGTACACAAGAAGTTGGCTATACTAAGATAGAAACTTTAGTAAAGTGTTATTCTCAAGAGTTTGATTGTACTCAGCTAGAAACTTGAGAAAGTTGTTTCCAAAAGCTTGATTGTACTAAGCTAGAAATTTGGAAAGTGGTACTCAAAAGGTTGACTGTATTAAACTAGAAAATTGAGTAAGAGTGTTATCCTCAAGAGCTTGACTATACTAAGATAAAAACTTGAGAAGGTGTTTCCAAAAATTGACTATTAAACTTGGAAATTTGTACTAAAAAGCTTTATTGTACTAAGCTAGAAGTTTGCATAAATGTGTTTCTCAAGAGCTTGACTGTATTAAGTTTGAAATTTGAAAAGATTAAATCAATTTGATTTAGTGGAAAAACATTTAAATTAAAAAAACTAGACGTGGTTATCAATTGAGTGGTGAACCAAAATAAATCTGTGTTTATATTCTTTCAACTTATCATTAACTTTTCAAAAAAGTTTAAAACACATTTTTTGGTTGCAAGCAGGCCCCTTACATATTATTGAAGAATGTTTTTACTACGGCAAAAAAGTGAAGGTTCTCGCAAATGATTAGTTTCAATCTTTTTTAAAACCATTATGACTCTAAAGGGTGTTTGCATATTCATGTTAGCATACATTACTTAGATGAACTATATTCATCTTGAATCATTAAACACATTGTCATTGCATAAATGTTTGTTTGGTCAATCCATGCACACTTTCCGGCCATTTTATAACATATGAATTGATTCACAATAGTCTAGAAATCATGTTAAATGCGAGTTAAGAAAATGAATCAATTCGATTTGAAATGAATTGAATCAATATCATTGAAATGAATCAATTTGCAAAAAAACAATTTATTTATTAATCGATTCATTTTGAGAATATCAAGTAAAATGAATTGATTAATTTGAGAATGAAACCATTCACCCAAAATAGACCGTCTATTAATCGATTCATCTATGAATGAATTGATTTGTCAATGTTGTAAATGTTGAAGCAACTAGTTTTTGTTTTTATATTTGTTAGAGTTGTTTGAAATATTACATGTTGAAATTGTCCAACATTGTTAGGAATTGTAAAGAAAGAGGGAACTCGATGCTATATATATGATTCTAGTTTTTCATTACAATTTACACTGGTCAAAAATACTTTAAGTTTGTATCTAATTCTTTTATTTTCTCTTATATTCTTGTATTAAAGTGTTGTGAGATATAACTCAAATATTTATTTTAGAGAGTGTGAGCGTAAGGAGAGCCATGAGAAGAATGACAGAAGTCTATGTATTGTAAGAAGTTTCATATAGTGGTATACTTTGGTTGTAATTTGACAATGTTTGTGATTTTTTCTCCAGATTAAGAGTTTTCACGTTATATTTTTGTGTTAAGATTGTGTTGTTTATTTTACTATATATTTATTTATTTTTCCAACAATATTTAGTTGAGGCTTATAAATAGCAAATGTTAGGTTTTAGAATTACAATTTTACACTAACAAACTTAAAAGGATGCCGATTATTTAGAAGGATAAAATTTAAGTTGTCATAAATATTATTCTTAAAGATTTCTCACAAAAATACAAAAAAAAAATTAGAATAATTGAGATACATGATTGTTATAAATTATTATAAAGTTATTTTTTCCTGCAATAATATAAAGTTATTTTATATTAACAAACAAATTATCATAATGTGCAAACATTTTAAATAAAAATTGAAAAAATAGTATATAATTCTTCAATGTGGTTACATGTTGTAATTTTCTTTTATTTCAAAGAAAGGATGCAGAGGGAATTATCATCGCCAACGACCTCAATTAAGTTGACACCGCCGACTTTAATAATTATCTACAACGTCAAATATTATTAATAGAAAATAAATAAAAAATTGCTAAAAGAAGCATGGGGAACCACCAAAACCTAAACACATCAAGAGGATCTAAAACTATAAGATGAATCATATTTCTAAAAAACCCATTCGACATAAAAGGAGGAACAATATTCCGCTAGACAAATCCCTGAATATAAATACCAAAATTAGCCAACAAGTCAATACAAGAATTTTCCTCCCTTAATCATATAGGAAGGAGGAGGCTGTCAGATGACCTAAACAATTTTTGGAGCTTTAGATAGGTGGACATCAATAAAGAAGTAATGCATCAAATAAGACTCAAAAGAAGATAAATATATGTGTTGATTGCTGCAATTTTCATATAAAGGAATATTAGAAGCAATTAAAGAATTAGAGAGATCGGTCTATGAAAAAAACAAATATTCTTGTTGAAAAATCTAGATTGATTCGAATAAAACCAAATGGGTTAAAAGACATTAATCACATATGAGATGACCATATCTTTTCGTTTAAGGTACTGCACACCTGCATTGATCATCAATTTAAAATAATTTATTTTTGTTGAACTTAATACTAGTCTTTACTCTATTTTCTTTCTATCAAAAGAAAAGACCGTTGTCTTTTGATTCCTACATATGATTTGGTTTTTTCTACATATAATCTGTGATAGGTGTTCACTCTCGTGAGGGGAAGCATAAGAAAAGTGTTTTTTAAACCTTAAACGTACTTTTTCTTCAAAAATAAAATCCCTAAATTATTTTAAAAAATAATAATTGTGCAATCTTGTCCTCTTAATTCCAAACGAACGATTTTAAATTTTTAAATTTTTAAATTTTGCAATTTAATCCCTCTTAATTTTAAATAAATAATTTTAGTCCCCACATTTATTCTATTTTTAATTTCATAATTTTCCACTCTTTTTTAAAAAAAAAATTACTGACATGTTATTATTTAATTTAAAAAAATAGCAAGTCACACTACGCCAAAAATGACATTTTATAGCGTTCATTTTATAACGCTCATTTTATAGCGCTTACTAAATATAAGCGCTGTTGTAAATATATTTTAAAAATAACGGAGCCTATAACAGCGTTTTTTTTACAAACGCTGTAAAAAAGCGTTTTTGTAGGGTCATATAGCGTTTGGCATAATGTTTACAAGGCTTTTACAGCGCTGTAAAGCGCTTGTACGCAAGCGTTGTAAACTAAAGCGCCCTCACATAATGTTTTACGGCGTTTTTTCCACAAGCGCTGTAAAAGGCATGCGCTTTCAAATAATTAAATTACCTATTACAGCGTTTTTTCCACAAGCACTGTAAAAGACATGCACTTTAAATAAAAATCATTTACTTTTAAATAAATAAAAACAAATTTACGAACCCTCATCACCTCTACTCTGGGAACCCTCATATCCTCTACGTACTGTGCGGCCATCTACGTTGTCTCGGGTATTTATTAATTTGTTGTTGTCAAAAAATCTTTAGTTTTTTAATAATTGAAAACTAATAAATTGTTACATATTAAATCTTTTCTTTTTGAAATTTGTTGATCTGTTCTGTTTTGAAATCTTTTCTGTTTTGAAATTGTTACATAATAATGGACCTTGGGTTCCATTTTCCAATATTAGATATGTTGATATTGGTTTCTTTTTGAAATTTGTTGATTTGTCCAGTAGCTTATAATCTTTAGTTTTTTAATAATTGAAAACTAATAAATTGTTACATATTAAATCTTTTCTTTTTGAAATTTGTTGATCTGTTCTGTTTTGAAATCTTTTCTATTTTGAAATTGTTACATAATAATGGACCTTGGGTTCCATTTTCCAATATTAGATATGTTGATATTGGTTTCTTTTTGAAATTTGTTGATCTGTTCAGTAGCTTATTATTTTTGTAATTGCATTTATATAGGTGATCATATAATATGGATCGGAAATGGATGTCTGCCAATCGATTGTCAAAAGAGTATGAAAATGGAGTGAAGGAGTTTGTTGAGTTTGCAGTGAAGAATACAAAAGATCCAAATAGAGTCGTTTGTCCTTGTTTAAAATGTTGTTTTGGAAAACGCGTTAGAGAAGATGAATTGGAAGGACATTTAGGTGAGAAAAAAAAAGGAAACATTAATTTTGAGAATAGTTCTACATATGCTTCAACTGATTTCGATACAGATACATATGAGCCGGACCGAGTTGATGAGATTGCAAAAGCAGTTGAAGAAGATCTTCGAGATTGTCCTAAAATGTTTGAAAGTTTGTTGAGTGATGCAGAGAAAGAATTATATAATGGTTGTACTAAATTCACAAGACTGTCAGCGATATTAAAGTTGTACAACTTAAAAGCGAGTAATGGATTGTCTGATAAAAGCTTTACAGAATTATTAACACTCATAAAAGATATGTTGCCAGATGATAATGAACTTCCCAGTCGGACCTACGAGGCTAAACGGATTTTGTGTTCTATTGGAATGAGTTACGAAAGGATTCATGCGTGTCCTAACGATTGCATTTTATTTCGAAACGAATATGAACTACTTAAGGCGTGTCCGAAATGCAATGTCTCTCGATATAAGAAGAAAGAATCTACTCCAGCAAAAGTCGTGTGGTATTTTCCTATAATACCAAGATTTAGGCGCATGTATCGAAGTGAAGAAGATTCAAAACACTTGACATGGCATGCAGATGAAAGAATTAGAGATGGAATGTTTCGACACACTGCAGATTCCCCATAATGGGCAAAAATTGATCACGAGTATCCTGAATTCGGGATAGAGTCAAGAAATCTAAGACTTGCACTTTCTACTGATGGAATGAATCCACATGGTCTTCAAAGCATCTCACACAACACGTGGCCCGTGATTTTGTTGATTTATAACCCACCTCCATGGTTATGTATGAAGCGTAAGTTTATGATGTTGTCTCTGTTAATTTCTGAACCCAAACAACCGGGGAATGATATCGACGTATACTTGACTCCTTTAATTGAAGATTTAAAAAGTGGGAGACAGGTGTGGAAGTTTATGATGGGTATAAGAAAGAATGTTTCAATTTGAGGGCTATATTGTTCAGCACAATTAATGATTTTCCAGCATATGGTAATTTATCAAGATATAACATTAAAGTTCAGTGTGCATGTCCTATATGTGAAGAGAGTACAAATTGGATTCGGTTAAAACATTCTAAGAAGAATGTGTTTCTTGGACATCGTAGATTTTTACCTTATAGTCATCAGTATCGTGGGTGGAGAAATGCATTCAGTGGAAAATCAGAGGAAGGTAAAGCTCCTTTAGCACTGACTAGATATCAAATACTTGAAAAAGTACAAGGTTTGACCAATAAATTTGGCAAACCTTTTGCGGGAGAGCTGGTGAAAACTGGGTGGAAGAAAAAGTCAATTTTCTTTGAATTGCCATATTGGAAGTCATTGTATGTAAGACATTTCCTCGATGTGATGCATATTGAAAAAAATGTATTTGAAAGTGTTATTGGTACGTTACTCAATGTTCCAGGAAAGTCTAAAGATGGCGTCAACGCAAGATTGGACTTGGTCGATATGGGAATAAGAAATGAACTGGCTCCAGTAAAGAAAGGAAATCGCACATATCTACCTCCAGCCGCTCATACTCTATCTAGAAAGGAAAAAATTGTTTTATGTAAATTTCTACACGAAGTTAAAGTTCCAGAAGGATACTCTTCGAACATTAAAAATTTGGTTTGTATGAAAGACCTCAAGTTAAAAGGTTTGAAGACCCATGATTGTCATATTATAATGGAGCATTTGCTACCAATAGGTATACGTTCCATTTTACCTGAAAAAGTTCGACTAGCCTTAACTAGATTATGTTTCTTCTTCAGGGAAATTTGTAGTAAAGTGATCGACCCTCAGAAATTACCGACATTGCAGAGGGAAATTGTTGTTACTTTGTGTGAGCTTGAAATGTATTTCCCACCATCGTTTTTTGATATAATGGTTCACCTTACTGTTCATCTGGTTAAGGAGACACAACTTTGTGGGCCAGCTTATATGAGATGGATGTATCCGATAGAACGATATATGAAAATATTAAAAGGGTACGTAAAAAGTAGAAGTCGACCAGAAGGTTGTATTGCTGAACGATACATTGTTGAAGAGGCTGCTGAATTTTGTACTGAATATCTGTCCAATGTTGAATCCATAGGGCTTCCCATGTCTCGTCATTCGGGAAGACTATCAGGAGAAGGGATAACTGGTAGGAGACTACTGACTATATCAAGGACATAATGGGAGCAGGCACAATTGTATGTTCTGCACAATGATGATGAGGTTCAATCGTATGTTACAATACACATGGATCAGTTATCTCGTTTAAACATGAATAGGAATCCAAATTGGATAACTCGAGAGCACAGTCGAAGTTTTATAACATGGTTAAAAAATCACATAAAGTCAAAGTTTGATATAGACCCCGGGTCAATTTCACAAAGATTGAGGTGGCTAGCAAATGGTCCGAGTTTACATTTCTTTTCTTACATTGATTATGTTATTAACGGCTACACATTTTATACCAAAGAACAAGATGATCAGACCACTATGCAAAATAGCGGAGTCACTCTCGTAGCTGAAGCGATGCATGTCTCAAGTGCAAAAGACAAAAACCCAATATATGCAAATCTATCATATTTTGGGGTTATCGAGCGCATATGGGAGTTAGACTACACAATGTTTCGTGTTCCTATATTTGGTTGCAAGTGGGTCGATAATAATAATGGCGTTCGGATTGATGAGTCATGGTGGGATACAAAGACGAGCCTTTTATTTTAGCGTCGCAAGCTCAACAAGTGTTTTATGTCACTGATCCTGCTGATGATAAATGGTTTGTTGTTCTATCGACCAATAAAATAAGTAATGATAACAATAATGATGAAGATATTGGTAATAATCTTTTATTTGCAACATCACAACAACCACATGAAATTGATTCAATTGACGATGGTTTATATCTTAGAGATGATCATGATGAGGGAATTTGGATTAATCCATCGTTTCATATTGTAAATCGACAAACAAATGTGAATCCCACCAGGAAAAGAAGAAGGGCATCTTAATGTACATGTTTAATTGTTTTATATAAGTCATGTAATCTGAACTGAGTTAATGTAAATTTAATTGTTTGAACATGTTTTATATAAGCAGCCATGTATTTGATTTTCTGATTAATTTATTTTCTGCTTATATTTAGCTTGATTTGAGTGTTTTATACTAAGTTCATGTAATTTAATATAAACTAGTAATTTACATGAACTGAACTGAATATAAATTTGTAATTTACATGAACTGAACTGAACTGAAAAAGAGCCTTAAATATAAAAATAAAACAAGGAGACCTTTTACAGAGCTTATTTGAAAAAGCGTTGTAAAGGGCTTTAAAAAAACATTCATATAACATAAGAAAACAAGGAGCTCTTTTACAACGCTTTTTCAAAGAAGCGCTGTAACAGAGCCTTTTTAAAAATAACATAAGGAGGCCTTTTAGAGCGCTTATCTAAAAAAGCGATGTAAAAGGCTTTAAAAAAACATTCATATAACATAAGAAAAGAAGGAGGTCTTTTACAACGCTTCTTGGAAAAAGCGCTGTAAAAGAGCCTTTTTAAAAATAATATAAGGAGGCCTTTTAGAGCGCTTATTTGAAAAAGCGATGTAAAAGGCTTTAAAAAAAACATTCATATAACATAAGAAAACAAGGAGGTCTTTTACAGCGCTACGTGGAAAAAGCGTTGTAAAAGAACCTTTTTAAAAGTAACATAAGGAGGCCTTTTAGAGCGCTTTTCTAACAAGCGTTGTAAAAGAGCCTTTTTAAAAATAAAATAAGGAGGCCTTTTAGAGCGCTTTTTCAATAAGCGTTGTAAAAAGATTATAAAAAAGCGTTGTAAAAGGGTTTTATATATAACAGTAAACCGCTTCAGTTTTCTCTTCATTACGTAAACTTCACTATCATCTCAACCTTCATCGTTCTTTTTTTCCTTTGCAAACCCTATCATCTCTTCCATTACGAACCTTAGTTCCACGATCATCTCCTTCATTTCGAACCTTAATTCCATCCACGATCATCTCTCATATTACACACAATATCTTTTCATTGAAATACGTAACCATCATTACGTATTTCTTCAAAGCATATTTCTGCGAATTGTATTTCTGCGAACCCTCATTTCTGTTGTTTAACGTATTTCTTCGAACCCTCATTATTCAGGTATTGATGTTATTAATTTTTTGTTATCACTAAAATGCATGTTGAGCTTGTTTAAGATATACTGATATGTACTTAGAATACTGCATGTTGAGCTTGTTGAAGTTATACTAAATTGCATGTTGAACTTGTTGTAGATAAATGGATACCACCAAAGATTTAGAATGTCAAAATGAAGAAGTTGTCAACACCAATACTTACGAAAATGAAGTCAAACGTGGTGCAACTATAATGCAAAAGGTCATAAAAGCAAGGAGCAATGGCATTAAATTTGAGGTATACTATACTCTGTTTGCTGTTTATTTTTTTATCTTTTTTTAATAGCATGTACTTACTATATGAGTTTATTAGGTTGGATGGAATGAAAGTGGTCAGCCAATCGACCCAAACAGCTCCATGTTTGTAAGTTACATTGGGGCTATTGTTCGTCAAAATATCCCAATTATAATTGATGATTGGAGAGATAAGGCGTTGAAGGATGCCAAAAATATACTATGGAACGACATTCAAGTAACTTTTTTGATCCACTCTTTTGTCATTTATAATTTTTTTCATTGAAATACTTTACTCAAACTATATCTTTATTTCGCTTGCAGACTTCTTTTGTTCTTGATGAGGGGAGAAAGAGTTACGTATTGAGAGTTGCTGGGAAAATCCACCGGGGATTTAGATTTCACCTCTCTAATTTCTATCTAAAAGATAGAGAAGGAAAGGCGAATGCTGAAGCTCTAAGAATATATCAACTTTATATATCAAATGATAAATGGAGTGCATTTGTATCCAAACGTTCGGACCCCGCGTTTGTTGTAAGTGATTAATTTATTAGCATCTGTGTTTTATTATTCATATTTTAAATTTTTACACGATTGCTATTTTTTTATATAGAATATAAGTAAGGCAAATCGCGTAAGGGCAAGAAATCTGACGCACCCATACAAAAAATCATGTATGGGATATGCACGTCTTGAGCAAAAACTTGTAAGTAATTAAACATCACTTTTATATAATGAAGTAATTTGTATTATAAACTATAGTTTCTAACTAATATTTTGTTTATGATCTTAACGAATAGCGACAAGACACCCAATCCGATCAACCGTTGGGTCGTTATATATTGTGGAAGGAAGCTCGTGTAAATAA
>NC_021165.2:47336577-47368561 GCF_000331145.2 Cicer arietinum
GGTCTCAAAAGTCTTCCTGAGGTAATTAATTACTTACTTATGTAATTACTTATGTATTAAATATACTTATATATTAACCATACTTATGTTTTAACCATTGAATTAGGGTGTCACTCCATGCGTCATGTACTTATCCTCCCCTACTCATCGGAAGGTCGGAAAGGGAAAATTGTACAATACTTCGGGAGAAGTATTGCACAATACACTGATCCCTACGGGCCATGTCAAAGTATCACCAATTATTGCTTTGGAACCAACTGCACCGTTGCCGATATCGGACAACGATGGAGATATGAAGTTTTTGGGCGAAGCAATTGGTAGTTACGTGGCATGGCCCACACATCTTGTTGTCCTTGATAAGGTATATTTAATTAATTGAAATGTATGTTTAATTGATATGTATATTTAATTGCTGATTTTTTTCCGCTCCTAACTTTAATTTCACATTTATATTTATATGCTGAAAAAGCCTAAAGGGAATGATAAAATGATTCCCATAAACGAATCAATTATATCGCCCGAAAAGGTTTGTCACATTTATTCCCTAAGGATTGTCATTTTTTCAGATTCAATAAACTAACATTTAACCTCATTTTTTCAGATTCAATCAAATAAACCACCCGCACAGCAAAATAAAGCCGACAAACCTCAAAAATTGGAGGGTATTAGAGCTTGCAAACTACAAAAGCTGGAGGGTAATAAAGCTGCCAAAGTTGCAGCTAGAAAACTGGATCAGGGACATTCAGTCGATGCTGCTCCTAAAATAAGTCAGACATGCCTTGCTAAATACGGGGCGTGTCTTGACATCCAAATAAAAAAGGAATATGGGCAGCAACGATGATTCGCGCATCATAACCATGAATAAAGCTATATTCGGAGATGAGTATGAAGAATTTCTCGAAAAGGAGCACATATACGAACTTCTCAACCATAAGGAGCTGAGTGCTACTGTCATCAGCTTGTACATGAGGTAAAAAATACTTTTAATTGCATTTATTGGTAATTAATTAAATTTATTTGTAATTAATCTAGTTTGAAATTTTCATTGAAGGTTTTTGTATGAGAAGGTTGTGTGCACGCGCAAATTGTCAAATAGATACTCATTCTTTTCTCCACATAAGCTGTCGATGTGTAAACTCGATCCAGTAAATGTAAAGAATTACATTGTAGATATGTTATTAGGAAATATAGAGAAGGATAAATTGTTCTTTGCACCATATAATTCAGGGTACGTAATTATATATTATTTATTTATATCTTTTTTAATTTATGAGATCTTAATTTATTAGTTGTGTAAACAAAATTGCTTAACCAAATTTTTGTTGTTGTAGGGCACATTGGGTGCTATTTGCAATCAATGCGACCTCTGAAGTTATATACTATTTGGATCCCTTGCATGACAATTACAACAATCACTCCGATATAAAGACTATATTCGACACGTAAGTAATATTCATTTATTTCTTACATATATATATATATATATATATATATATATATATATATAATGTGTGTGTTTATGTTATAATAATCACATTTCTTTATTCAATAGTGCTTTACAAGTTTTCCGAGCTCAAAGAGGTGCTACAATGTCGAATCAAAAGTCTAATAACATCACATAGATTCCAATAAAGGTTTGAAATATATGCCTTTAAATTTTCATTTACAAATATATGCCTTTACGATCAATATTGCACAAATATTTTATTGACTTATATGTTTTATTTTATAGTGCCCTCGTCAAACTAACAACATTGACTGTGGGTACTATGTATTGCGATTCATGAAGGAGATTGTTGACAGGAATAAAACTATTATCCCAGAAACGGTACGGTATTTTCATTATATGATTTTAATATATAAATTATCTATATATTTGATTCTAACTTAATATGTTCAATTTTTATATTGGACAGTACTTTGACAATTCCAGTCCAACATACTCTGAGGAAGATCTAATGGAATTAAAGGAAGACTGGTGTCAGTATGTGCTTGAAATGAACATTATTTGATTTTCTGGGAAATAGCACGCTGCAAGGGATCTGAATATTATATGGTAGCTAGTTATATTCTTGTATTCTGTTAGTTATATGTATATGAATAGGACACAATATATGAACATGTATATGAATATGTGTTGTTGTACAATATATGTCCATTATATATGTAGTTAATTAAGTTATATATATGTATCTGAATGTTCTGTTATAAATTAATATATAAAGTAAAGTTATATAGTTCTGTTTTTGTGTACTGATTGTGTGAACTGATTTTGAATATGTATTTGAATATGTTTTGTTGTTGTGTGAACTGATTTTGGATGAAAATAATTTTGGAAAAACAATTAAAAGACAGCACTTTCTAAAAAAATGCCATAAAAAACTAAAAAACGCTTTTCAAAAATTTTATTTACAACGTATTTAAAAAAAAAATCGCACATTTTACAGCGCTTTTTTGAAAAAGCGCTGTAAGATGTGCACTATAATACATATATTGGGTGCACATTTTACAGCGCTTATTTGAAAATGCGCTGTAAAATGTGCACCCAATATATGCATTATATTGCATATTTTACAACGCTCTTTTCAATAAGCGTTGTAAAAGGTGCATAATAATGCATATAATGTGTGCGCATTTTACAGCGTTTTTTTGAAAAAGCGCTGTAAAATGTGCATATCAAGCGCACAATATATCTACATGTTTTATAGCGCTTTTTGGTTTTAAAAAAGCGTTGTTGTATCTTTTACAGCGCTCGATTCCAGAGCGCTTTTTTTTTTTTGAAAAAACGTTGTAAATTGCTTAAAAAAAGCGTTGTAAAATCCTATTTTTCGCGTAGTGTCACTTATATCAAGCTAACATTTCAATTTTTTTATCACTATAATTGTTATAACAATTCGGATCCATTTGAAAAAAAAAAAAAGAAACTCAAATAATTTAAAGAATATATTTTCATTAAATTAAAGCAAATGAAAACTTGTAAAATTAGAACCTCCAAAAAAAAATATAATTTAACAATTTACTAGATACAATAAGGAGTTTGAATTACTCCAGTTTTTATTGGTATCTATAATTTAGTATATCTACTAAATTTCTATATGATCTTCTTTTTTTTAGAATTCTAATTCTATATATTTTTATTTGTTTTAGAATAGTGAAAATATATTCTTTAATTTAGACTAAATTATTCTTTTACCCCATTATTATTTTCCAAATTTCATTTTCGTCTCAAAATTAATTTTTGTTTCATTTTGGTCTCTTAAATATGTTTTTACTAGTCACTTTAGTCATTTCCATCAATTTTACTAAAAAACTATTAAACCATGGTTATATAATACTTTGGTTTGATGCCTAGGATATCTTAGTCACCCAAGAACATTTCCCTCTTATACACACTCCAACAACTTTTCTTGATGAACATCCTTAAGGCCGGTGATGGCTTTGTGCATCTAGTCCACTGCATAGGACCTCACCAACGAAGGGTGTCAAATATTTTTTATAATATAATAAAATGATGAATTTTCGTTGTTGATTAAATATATTTTTAGCTCCTACAAAATTATAATATTTTGCTTTTAATCTCTAATTGTTTTTCACTTTTAATCCAAGTTTTAATTTTATAGGGTCTTTTTTTAGGGATTACAGTATCAAATTTTACAAAAAAAAATTAAAAATAAGGACTAGAAGTAATAAAAAAAAAATAAAAATTATAAGGACTAAAAATATAATTTTAAAATTTTATAGAAACTAAAAATATTATTTTACTCATTTTTTTAATTATTAAAATTGTATTTTATTTTTATTAGAGATCTATTTTTTAAAATTGAAACAAAACCTCCAAAATATTTAGCAGGAGCTTAAACATCTTGTAAACCTCACTTCTCATATCCAAACAAAAGAAAAAAACTGAAAAATAAAATAGACCTTAACTATACAAAACTCAAATCTTCCAATAAAATAGACCTTAACTATACAAAACTCAAATCTTCCTCTCCCAACAATATCATTGTAAACACCCAATCTCACATCCAAACTCAAAAAGAAATTAAAAGAAAATATATCTTAAGTAGACAAAACTCAAATTTTCTTCTCCCAAATTCATCTTTTTCTTTAAAACTCAGAACATAGTCAAATATAAGAAATAAATTTATAATAAAGAAGAAAAGAAGAAGATAGAGAAAAAAAAAACTAAGAAAATCATTCAACAAATCAGAAGTAAACTTAGAAAAATCATTAACATTGATTTTATTTTTTATAATTTGTCCTCTACTTTTCTAGTGTTTTCATTTTTGAGCTTTTTTATGCTTTTATTCTAAGATCCATTTTCTCTAATGCTGATATTAGATCTGTTTTTTGTTTTTGTTTTGTTGCAGTGGTAGTAACATTGGTGTAGGTAAAGAGAAGAAGAAGAAGTTAAAGTTGGAGAGTGATAGGTGTTTTCTTTTTTTCCAGATTTTTTAAGGTCAAACAAAGTATAGGATAAGTGAATAGGTTTGGGAAGATTTGAAAAAAATTAAGGGATCAAAAACTTAATTTAGCTCTTAATTTATTTGAGTTTTTTTTAATGGATCTAAATATGCATAACAATTATCTTGATAAATAAATTTGAAGTGTACTCTTCAAACCTTAAATCTTATGTTCTCTTCTTCTTTTTCTATAAGAGAGAGATCAAGACCACTTTTTGGTTTACCATCACCCTTCCAAATCGTTTTTCCTTTTATTTATTTAAATAAGTGACGGCACTTATTTCGTTGTAAGGACACATTCTTATTTTTCTATTTTGGTGCAGTGTTTTTTTATTTTATTTTATTTTTGTACGATATTCGTTTTGGTTCAAATTAACAGAATAATTTTGATTGATTACAAATTTTATTCAATGATTTTGATGTCGTTAATATTGCAAATTCATATGCATAAATATTCCAAACACTATCATCATATTTGTAGACATCTTGCTATTTTACGGTATTAACTTGGATGCTTTTAATTTATTCGTAAATTTATCATTTATATTTTTAGTAAATTTAAATTTGTATTTCATCGATGTACTATAATTTGAATCAACGAATATTATTTATTTTAATTAAAAAAATTGAAGTGTTGTTTGATACATGTGACTTGTTATTTTTTATTTTTTATTATTTTCTAATTTAAATATTATCCCATCAGAATTTTTTTTTAAAACAGTGGTCTATGAAAATAAAAAATAAGATAAATATAGTATTTTTATTTTAAAAGTTTAATTACTATACACTATAATATAAAAAAAAATTACACTGTTAACACATTTTAGGTACGACTTTAGAGATAATTTTAATAAAAATCAAATTTTTTTATTGATCTAACGTTATAATAAAAATCATTTATACTTACTCTTTATATAAATTAAATTTTAGATTATGGATTAAATTGTCAAGTACAACTATTCAATTTCAAAATATAATTTGGGTAATTTATTCCATTGCCACCGTTTCCATTTTCTTCTTCTCCAACCCATTCATTAGTTGCACCAGACGCAGATTTCCAACACATTGCCCTACCTCCTCACCAAAAGGCATTATTCTCCTCCATCTTTTGGCGATTCATTAATTGTTACAATATATACTTTCATCGTTTCCCTTCATTATAATTCACACCATTTTCTCTTTATTTGACCTATATATTTATCTCTCTCATCATAATCATGTAATTTCATTCATTCAGGAATTTATTTTCCTTTTTAGCTACATTCATGAATTTCTCATGTTTTATTAATTGGTATTATTGCATTAAGTTAAGTTTCTGTCCACATATTGATCCTATGGCACGAAACTTTATTACATATTTTAGTTATAATTCTATCGTGTCCAAAAAATTATATTTCGATATTGAATTTATGTGTTCATTTCAGTTCGAATTTCATTATTTAGGGAGCAGTTCATGTATTTGGAATAGGGCTGAAATTTATTTTTGGTGGTTTTTAGCTTTTCTCTAAGGGAAGTTATTAATACTGTGTTCTTTGATTTGAATGGTTGTTACAGAGACTATGGAGGGCAAAATAGGGCTTTTATTTATGATTGTGTTGGTTTCTGCTTGGGCTTGTGATGCAAGAGAGCTAGCAAACCCTGGTAATTAACAATGTTGGCTAATACTGTTGTTCTTCTTTTTATTTTTTGTAATATTCACTCCCTCTTTTATTTATTCATTAGTTAACCGTAGAAGTTGCAAAGTATAAGGATTAATATTTAATAGGTAACTTCTAGCATCAATGGAAAACAAGAACAAAAAATGATGGCATTCAAAACTAGAATATATGGCAGCTCAGTGCACGAGGCTCCCACCAGGTGAGATTGGGGAACCAAACAGAGAAGTTGTGTCTAGGATTTGACCTTGTGACCTTCAGGTTACAAGGAAACAACCTTACTGTTGTGCTAAGGCTAGTATATAGGGCGACCCAACACACAAAGCTCCAACTAGGTAAGGTTGGGGGCCGAGTGTAGAGGCTCTGTCTAGGATTTGAACATGCAGACCTCCAGGTTAAAAGGGAACAACCTTACCATTGTGCTAAGGCTCTCAAAACCTGTATTTAATTTGTCCAAATTAACCTCGTATTGGCTTGATGCATGATGGGGAAAGTTAAAAGTTAATATAAACCTTTTCAGATGAAGCATTCTAAAGTCCAGAAGTCCATTTTTAACCTGATATATCTAGCAGTTCTCGTCCTTCACACCAATGAAAAAATGTTTGTTAATAGAAACTGATTTTGTCAGTGATACCTGTTCATAAGTTTTACCATATTTTGTAAGCGTCGCCTGTCTCCCCAGTATAGTATCTGGATTCTGTTTCTGATTGTATAATGTAAAAGAAGTTTAATGATCAAGCTTAGTTGATTGAATTTCTTAGATTGATTTCTGGTGGTTCATATGATCAATTGCTCCTTTGATGGGAAAAGAAGACCAATCCTAACATGGCATTTCATTTCATCAATTAGGCTTGACAAAGGAGTGCTAAATTTGTAATTTTCCCTTTCCTTTTGATAAAATGCTACCCTATAATATAGAAATAGGGATAAATAAATTTCAAATTTAAGCACATTTCTGAAGTACTTAGGTACCATTTTATAAAAAATGCAGCAGCTGTACCTCAGTTTTTATTAGACCACTTAAATTAAAAACGCGGCTTGACTAAATATCATGTGTAAATTTTAGACTTACAAAGAAATATTACTAAACACAATTCCGTTTTTTTAAATAGTGGCTATAGTGAAGTGGAATTTGAACAAACACTATTAATTGTTGTGTGATTCATGATTTAGTACAAAGTGTTGTAAAATAGCAGCTATAATAGCATTGTAGGATAGTGAAATTTGAACAAACCACCGTTTTCTAGATCTGTGATTGACGACAGTTACACAATTAGAATTCTCAAACACAAATGTATCATCATTATTTTGTCCTGTTGACACATCTTTCATGTGCAGAATTAAACATAACATCAGATGTGTGTTCACTTTGTGAGGAATATACTACTAAGGCACTTAATTATATAAAAGATAACAACACTCAGGCAGAAATCATTGATGGCCTTCACAATACTTGCTATCAGCTTCTGTCTTTCAAGAAGCAGGTTGGCTCCTTTTCTGGATTCTGTTTTGCTTGGATGTTATATTAGTTGTTCTCAGTTATTGCAGAAAATTGACTTGAGTGTCTTGCTTTGCTGTTTAACATTTTACCAACACATCTCAGCTCACTTTTTATTTCTCATAAGTCATAACTAAAATAAATAGCTTAGGTCCGTTTACTTTCTAAAAACATTTTCAATTTTTAATTTCAATTTTTACTTTGTATGTTGGTGGCTGGAATCACATATAGTTGTGAATTTTTGTTTTTAATAATTATAGACAAAAGATGAAAACAAACTAGAGAGAATGTATTTCTGGAAACATTGAAAAATATATTTTTATCATTTTTCATAATTTTTAAAAATATTCAATCTATTTCTAAAATGCTTTTTCAAAAACTTTCATAATACCTTTTCTAGTGTTCATTTTATAAGTGGAAATTGAAACAGGAAATATCCATGGTAAACAGTCCCGCCTAGTTTTTGTTGAATTGAATTAAACACTTCCATCAGTAGAACTTGTAAAAATTAGTGATAAGCAATTAAAGCCATACTAGTGGAACAATTATCAGCACTTTTAAGGAATTATAGGGTAGACTTGTGAAGAAATAATTATCAGGACCTATTTTAACTCATTTATGTTTATTCTGTATTGTACACTGTACAGTGCATTGAGTTGGTGGATTATTATGCTCCACTTTTCTTCTCAAAAATAGCTCTAATTAAGCCTGGAGAACTCTGCGAGAAGTTCAACCTTTGTGAGTCTGCAAAGGCTTCTTCACAAGTTCAAGGAAATAGCTGTGGCCTTTGCAAAGACGCTGTTGCAGCATTATTGGTTGAGTTGAACGATCCTGACACTAAGGTTAGTGATTTTATTTCCTGATGTGAAAGTTTATCTTATCCTTCCAAGATAAAGGTGAATTTTTCTACATTTTCAAGTTCCATGCATGATGTACCTTTACAACAAATGGTTTTCTGATTTGTTTGTTCACATATTTTTGAGTACAAAACTAAGAGTTTTATAAAATGACAGCTAGAGATAATGGAGAAACTACTGAAGGCATGCAAATCTTTGGAGAAGTATGCAAAGGAGGTAAAAAATGATGAGAAATTCCAGTTTCTTTTTCTCTCTTAAATACCATTTTGCATGAGATCCTTTGGTTACATAAAATGAATCTGCATTGTTGAAACTGGATAGAAAGGTTTTTTTTTTTTGGTGTTACAATAGAGGGGTATAATGTAATGTAGTTGGGATAAAAAAGGCTTAAATAGATTAGGGGTCATTTAGGTAAACAGATTAATCAAGCATATATTCATTAAGTGTTCATTGTATAAGAGTTTATATATAAGTTAATTTTGTAATCAAAGAGGAAATGTGGATAAATTCCACATAAACTGTCTCTTAATTGTTTCTGTAATCTGTAAACTATCCTGAGTAGCTTATGAAAATAAGCTAGAAACGAATAATAGATATCTAAATTAATTTTATAAACTCTTCATAATATTTGCACAAGTATTTATATAATAAGTTAGAAAAACCTCTTTTGTGCCACACATTGTTGTTTAGCGGCCATGGCTCCGCCATGCATAATGGTGTGATGGATGTATTGACAACCGTCATAGCCAATTTGTGAAGGAATGGCCGCCATGGCAGAGCTATAGGCCGCAATGGCTACGTGCCAAAATTTTGGCCTTCCGCCTTGTTCCACCATCGACAACACTCATGCCACATGAGCCCCTACTTCTCTATACTAGATAGAAAAATAGACCACAATACAACAGGAATCTTTACAGTTACATACTTGGAAGATGCAAAACAACATAATTTTCATAATATATTCATCTTTATCCATAATTTTGCATAATCTTCTAATTGTTTACAGTGCAAGAAGATCGTTTTCGAGTATGGACCTTTGATTCTAATCAATGCAGAGAAATTCCTAAAGACAGCAGATATATGCACCACATTACATGCCTGCCCTGCTTCCATTGTTATTAGCCAGGAAGCTACAATCATGGAAGAAATACCAATGCTTTCTGACTCTTAATCATGGGAAAACAACATAGTGCTCAAGGCTTTAGTTGTACTGCTACTATATGTACATTAAAAAAATCCATTTGATTGTACCTAAAAATGTCCTTGCTGAAAAAGATCAACTGTCATTGATTGTCAAAGTTTGTAATTCTGGAATGCCAAATTGATATTATATGTATTTTTCCATTGTGAAAGCGGGGAAAATGTTTCTTTGTGAAATTATGAATTTCCAAATGCTCTATAGAAACTGTTTTTTTGCCTCACATGTATGCAAAGAGAATGTTCTTGCTCATGTGGGGCAAACATGTATTTTTGTTTATATCCTTAAATTAATGGTTTAGTTGAATTATGTTTGCTGAGATATACTTGGAATTTTGTCCATTTGAAATTGGTTACTTTAATACTAATATATTTTTTTTCTTCAGATGTGTAAATAAAGTCCATTGCATTAGTTCTCTGATTTCTAGCTGAACTCATTTAATGTTTTTTTTTTCTCTTTGCATTCTTCTTAGTGTTTAATAAATTCGGATCAATCAATCTATTGTCAAATATTTATCTCCGACTTAATATTTCACATATTATTGTAACCTGTTCCAAAATGTAATTTCTTATACTGGATTGGACTTCTTGTTGTATAATTTTTATATTATATATTTTATTTTATAAAATACAGATACTATATATGAAATTGACAGTGACACGTTGATATCGATACTAATTTAAAAAAATAAATTAATTGAATGTAATTAAAATGTCGGTGTCAGGTTGGTATTTGACATCGACATGTGTCGAACTTCTGAACACGCATTCGATTAGAGGTGTCGGTGATAGAGAGATTTTATCAATTAAATTACAATTTGAAATTAAATTAACAAAAAACTATAATTAATTTAAAAAAAATATATGATTTCATCAAAATGGTAGTTTCGTGATTTTATAATATCTATTAAATAAAAAATCTATTTGTTTTTTTCTTCATAAAAGCCTCAAGAGGTGTAAATACATCACAAGAGAGAAAACTATTCAAACTATGTTAGCATCCAATCCCCTCACAATCATTCGCAACCTCTCAAGAAAAGGTAATATTAAAACTAAAAAAGAAAGACAAGGAGATTACAACTTGGGAGAATTAGGCTAAAACCTAAGATAAACAAGCACATGCTTCATAAAAAATTTATTAAAATATTCCAAGGTATAAAATTTCGGTGAAAGAAAACAGAATGCAGAGCAAACAAAAAAAAATCCTAATCAGCAGAAGCATTTCATTTTCTATAAACACAAAAAACTTTGAATCTAAACCCTCAGATGATTTCAAGGCTGTTGGACTATTTAGTTTGGAGATACATTTTAGTAGTAAGCTCAACTGATCATTCATTTAGATGCAGAAAAGTCATCTTTTCATTTGTGAAATAAGGATATAGTACTTTTCAAATTTTTATAATACCCAACCACATTCTTAATAAAATATGAAAAAGATTACAACTTGGGGAACTAGACTAAAAACTAGAATAAATAAGAATATGTCTCATTAAAAATTTATTAGAAAAATCTAAAAGAATAAAACTTTGGTGAAAGAAAAAAAGATGCAGAGCAAACAAAGAAAACTAATCAGCACAAGTATTTCCTTTCCTACAAACATAAAAGACTTTGAATCTAAACCCTCAAATGATTTCAAGGCAGTTGGACCATCTGGTTTGGAGATGTCAAGCCACAGTACTAGAGTTGTTCAAAGCTTGAATGACCAACATGAAGTCACACTCAAACCACAAATGCCTCTAGTACCTAGAATTGGCAACTTTGATAGATATCATAGTTTCAATTAGCTCACCAATAGTAAGCAACACCATTATTGATGGAATGAAATGGAAGTCCAAGCTAACATATTAATAGCCCTTAAGGTAATAGTGATGCTCTCCTCAATTTGTCTTCCATGAATAAGCCGTTTTAATTCTCATTATTAATCATTGTTAATTTTAGGAGCAATATTGGCTAGTCTATCAGCAACCGCCTTGGTAATCAGCTTAACTTGGCCTAAAATGTTCCACCTTGCCAGCTCCATCAATAATTGAAATTAAAATAGGATAAAATCAACAACAACTTGTAAGAACAAAAGAGAAGAGACTACTAGTACAAAGATCTGTAGCTTTGTTGGTAGAATTGAGAGTGTTGTAGTGGAGTGGCGACGGCGTGACGAAGAGACAGAGAAACGACACGAGGAAAGATATGTAAAGGTTATGTTTTGATGAGTTCCCTTTTTATTTAATTAATTAAATTTCTTATTTTAGTTTTTAAATCTCAACTATTAAAATTTGAATTGCCACATGTCACACATCTCAAAAATAAACTTGACAGAAAATTGAAGGTAAGAAATGAACGAGAGCCGGATTGCATTTAGTTACTCAGTTTTTTTTTTAATTTGAAAATTTAATATTTTTTGTAAATAAAAAATTATTTCCTTACTTATTTACTTTTTTTTAGTAATTTTTTTTTTAATTTATAAAATTTAAAAATATTATAACTATATTAGAATAACTATATACTTTTAATTCATAATAATAATTTTATTATTTAAATATAATATATATTTAATAATAAACTCATTATTTATATTATTTTAAAAATATTGTTTATTTTATCTTATTCTACAGTTTTAATTAGTACTAATTCATGATAATTTCTTATTTTTGTAGAGAACAGAGGGAGCAGCACATTATCATAGAAAGTTTTGAAATAGGAGCCGCCGTATACACGAGGAGAAGCAACCGCCCACCCCTACACATTAGGATTAGAAGCAAAAAAGATATTTTGGGTGCTTCTAAAATTGATTTAAAGTATCTCAAATTTTAGAATAATTTTTTTTAATAGATTTTCATCCTATTTTTAAATTTCGATTAATACCATATTTTTTATTTGATTTTTATATAATAATGGAGATATTCTTTAGCTATGTGTTAGATATCTATTTAAGTTTTAGTTTTATTATTTTTATTACTCAATTAAATTTTTTTATTGTTGTACATACATGTTATGATTGAGCACTTTGTATGCTTTTAATCAATTAATTATTAGCAATTATATTTCAATTAATTGATTGACTTATAGAATCTAATTGAGCACTTTGTATGCTTTTAATCAATTAATTATTAGCAATTATATTTCAATTAATTGATTGACTTATAGAATCTAATTGAGCACTTTGTATGCTTTTAATCAATTAATTATTAGCAATTATATTTCAATTAATTGATTGACTTATAGAATCTAATTGAGACCGTAAATTATTGAATGATCAAATAGATAGTTAATTTTAAAAGAAAAAAAATATTAATCACAAATGATTAAACGAGTTAATAGTTTTAGTAAAATGACTAAAGCTTGAATCAAAATAAAGGAATTTGAATAGAACTAGAAAAGGAGATAATCAAAGTTGTAAGCCAAGTTGTGACTAAGGGTGAAAATAGGCTAGACCATGCTTTGAAAGGCCTCAGTCTGACTTACGATAAATTTTTTGGTTTCAAAGAATAGATTTTTTTCCTGAAACAACCGCACCAATTATTACATAATATAAGATTTTGAAGTAGTAAATATTGAAATCTTATATAGAATAATAATTAAATAATAATATGAACGATTGAACTTGAAAAGAACGGGAGAAGAAAAGAACGGGGAGAATATGGAACGAATACTGAATATGAAAGACTACTGAGTGATATCCTAATTGATAGGCTTTAAAATAGAAAATAATATTATTAATAAATAATAATAATAATAATAATAAATAATATTAAATAAATAATAAAATATATATAGGTTGGTCTGTCAGACCTAATATGTTTTTTATAAGTCTGAATCTGACCTATTTAAATAAATAGGCTTTAAAAATAGCTTGAGTCTAGCCATTTTATTAAACAGGTCAGGCCAGATCATAAGTAGGTCAGACCATATGCCCCTAACGGACGGGGCTAGCCTATTCCCACCCCAGTTGTGACATAGACTTCTCTTTATTGATTTACATCTTTGAATTTTTATTGTTCTTATTTATTTGCAATTTTCTTATTTTGTTACTATAAACAACTCAACAATTATTGTTGGTCTAAATAAGAAATAATCTTAAATATTTTAGTAGTTGTTAATTAATTCATGTAGATTCGATAATCTTTTATACTACTTATATGATAAAGTGTTTATATGATAAAGTGTATTTGTTGTAAGGGTTTTTAACACAACATTCAATCATGTTATGATGAGATAAGTATAAAATATATTATATGATAAAATAATTTATTTTTGACAAAAATGAAACTAAGTTAATTCATTAACAATCAAATTAGTAATACATATCAAAATATCATCGCAACTTTGGAGAATAGTTAGATCGAAGAGTTCTAAAAGTAAAATAAATAGGCCAAAATTTACATTTGTTCTCCTGACTAAATTCTTGGCCATGTTGAATCCAACTTGAATATCACTTTAGATCTTTAGCCTCTTAAATTAATGTTATTTTTCTTCTCCATTTTGAGGATCTTTTTGTCATGGTCAGAGGTAGTGTAACTCTTTTGGAGAATCGTCAATCTAGATACCAGAGTTTGGAATCTAGAAAATATTCTCTCAATGTCTTCATCTTCTTCCATCTAGAAGAGTTCATACTTACTGACAAGTTGATTTTCCTTAGCTTCCTATACCTGCTTTTTTTTCTTTCATAGTTGAGAACCAGAGCATCAAAGATACTCTTTGTTGTTTCTTTGTTACTACATTTTTTGAACTCTTTGAAAGTGATAACATTCATCATGAAAGTTATGGCTCTATGATGCATCTTGTATTGTTTCTTTTTTTTAGTGTTGAGATCCTATTTGGATATTTTAACACCAACAACATCTTTTGGAGCCTTATAGCCATCTTTGACTATGTCTTAGAGTTCAGGATCATGTGAGATGTAGAAACTTCTGAGCTGGTTTTTCAAGTACTCAAATCTTTCTCCACCTAATCAAGGAGGTCGATTAACGTTTCCACTTGTAACTTCATCGCCAAAGTTAGTCGTGATAATACAAAAAATTTCTCAAACACGGTTAAGTGCTCAACTTTGAGGCTGAGCTCTGATATCAATTGTAGAACAAGAATTACAAGAAAAAAGTTAGAATTGTGTTTTATTTTATAAAAAAAAAAAATTAGAAATATTAAAACTAAGTGATAAAAATAAAGCAGATAAAATAGAAATACAAAACAACACAAAAAAAATATCTTGGTTCACCATCAACACGATAGCTACGTCTAGTCCTTTCAAACTGAATGATTGAATCCGTTAATTCACCAATTTAATCACACTTCCACTAAGCATCTGCTAGTTAAATTTTCTATGTTCAAGTTTTCTCAACCTTTTGGCTTAATATAGTCAAGTTGTTGAGGAATGCAGTCACTACTTGGCTAAGTTACAAAAGAGAAAATTTAAGGGTTTTATGAATACTCTCACAAGAGGATGTTTACAAATTGTATTATCAAAAATTATTTCTCAGCATTTAGACAAAACAAAGGATAGATAGCAAGATTCTAGAGATGGTTGTATTGTGTTTATTGTAATGTGTTGTTGTTGTGTCTATCAAAGAGGGTTTCTTGTCCTTCTATAGAGAAACTTTAGGGTTTTCGACAATTGTCCTGATTTCAAGAAATCAACATGTATCATGATGTTTCGTAGCAAATCTTCATACATTGATTCATCATTAAATCATATCTAGAAATAGTCATTGTCCTTGATTATGCGTATCTTAATATGGAGACTGAGAGAGTAGAAGATATCATGATCAGAGTATTTCATGTAGACCTTTAGACAAATAGCACATTCAGAGTGTTGAGCAAAGGATGCTAAAAAATTTGTCTTCTTCATAGCATTGACTTTTGATCGGAGCATTTACTTTTAAACAAAGTCAGATGATCAGATGCTTGATATTTTATCTGAGGTAGACAAACACGTGCTTGTCACTCTTATCAGAGGTAGACGATCAGATGCTCGATGTAGTCATTAGAGCCAGACTAGACAAAGCATTGCTTGCATTAACAGAATTACCATAGGTGCGTTTCTGAGTGCATTCGTCATACTAAGCATACAAACATCATAGAAGAGTCTTGATGTTCCTTTAACTTAATTCAAACATTAGCGGATGCAAAGTAAAGTCATTTCAAAATAAATATAATCTAGGAACACCACATTTAACAAAACATTAATACTTTAAATTGTTCCCACAAAATAATGTTGTGATCATCAAAACAAGGGTCATAGTTTTTCAAGCTAACTTGGTATGGGTATTACATAAAGTTTATCAAAATATTTGTTAGGATTATGCGTCAGCGACACAACTTACACGGAAAGACCAATTATTACCATGGACCAATAAATGTGAAGAGAATTTCCATTTGTTGAAAGAAAAGTTTACAACCCCACATATATTAGTTTTGCTAAAATCCAAGGAATCGTATGAAGTTTACTGTGATGCGTCCCACCAAAGGACAATGTGTATTCTTATGCAACAGAAGAGGGCGGTGGCCTATGATTCCCGAGAGTTGATAAAGCACAAAATGAATTGTTGATGGTGTAAGCCTTAACGCTAGTCTATTTTACATAGATTATCATTCGTATCATGGATTTAATTTTGGATACATGTACAAGGAGACATCATTTATTTTATTATTAATCGTATAATATAATAAAGTCCTTAGAATAGATAATGCGTTCAATTAAACATCAAGTGTGACTTGATCATGAGACCTTATTTAACATTAAGAACGTTATTGTTAAAATATTCATAGTCAAAGTATTATTGTTAATTAGAACGACAATAATATATCAAGACTATTATGTGAGTAGACTGATGATCACATTTCACGGGTCATGGATATGAGATATCGAGTCATCACATTGGTATAAATATTAGGGGTAATATTTATACTGGATTTACCTACCATGAGAATGCTATATAATTGTTGTGTAAATGTCACTAGCGATTCTCATGTGACTATAGTGAGTAGTTCTTTGGCTTGAAGTCGCTACAATCTCTACATGAAGAATTGTAGGCTTTAAGGTCATCAAATGTTTTCTGTAACAATACAATCATAAAGGTAGTTATTGAAGGTGCAAACATGAGAAGTGGGTTGAATTGTGTTTGACAAGTTGATAACTTTTTCGTTATTTAATTAAATTGGTTCAGACTTGATGATTTACTTGGAGTAGAAGCAATAACAAAAGTAAGGAGTGCAAGAATAAAGTGACACAAGTAACTTATTCAAGTTCACCACTAACTTGGCTATATCCAGTCCCTTCACTCAAAAGGATTTAATCCACTAACTCAACAACTAGAATTACAAAGCATCTGACCCTCCAAGCTAGTCTTCAAACAGCCTGACAACCCTAGAATTTTGAGGAACACACACACTTTGACTCTACCAGGCAAATCTTCTCTACACAATGTGATAACCCTAAATCTTTGAAAGCACACAAACATAGTTATCGAGTTTGAATACAAAGTTTGGAATTTGAGTAGTTGCTTCTAACAAGTTTATTATAACAATGACTATCACACTTTAAGAAGAACACTTAGAAAATATTTCTTATTCAAATAAGTTTTTATCTCTTTGAACTCTAAGATGAATTTGAAAATTTGAGCTTGAGTTCTTCTACTCTTTTTGATTTTACGATAATCTTCTTTTCAGCCTTGAGTATCTATTAATAGATAAAATTAGAGCTTCAATTTAGTCCTTGTTTAATTATGAGTTGTATCTCCATTCCTAGCTTGGTCAACAATGATCTTATTCAAAAATAATTCTGAAACAATATGCTTTTAATAATATGTTCTTTAGTCAGTTCTTTATTTTTGAATCCAATATGAGCAGTTCTTCTAAAATGATTATATTTGTATCTTGTTTAGACTGAGTTTGTAAATTCCGCATTTTGTCCTTTGTAAAAATTTGAATCGTGTCTTTGCAAATAATAAATGTATTTTCTTGTGAGTGTTTCTTCTTTAAACAATTCTTGATCATATCTTCTTGTAAATAGTTCATATCTTCTTGTAAATAATTCATATCTTCTTGTAGATAAATTTTGATAAAATCTTCTTGTAAATAATTTATATCTTCTTGTAAATAATTCATATCTTCTTTTCAACTTGGTCAAATATTTTCTTCAATTATAAATCTGAATCAAATCTTATTTTAGATTGTCTTCAAAAACACAAAACTTCTTTCATACTATGTGAAATCAAAGATATTGTTCTCATAAAATACTTTTGTTAACATCAAAACTACAAGTATAAAACCAACTTGGTTCCAAAAGTTATTAGGTCTGCAATAAACCATGTGAAGAGGTGTGAGTGATGTAGATAGAATTTGTTTAACCTACATAACAAGAGTTATGTATTGGACATATCGATAGAGTGAGACCATGGAAGTGCATGGTCATGCTAGAGTGGACCAATATGTGATATTGTGTCTATTTTTTTTACGTGTCAACTCGGTGATCAAAAAATAAAGAATTGAACATTGCAAGGATGGCACACATTGTGACTTGCGTTCAATTAGACATTTGAATGAAGGGACAATTACTGCACAATAAATAGTGATTGCGGTAAGGTGTAAATCGTAGTACCAATTTTCTTATGATTTGGATAACAATGATCCATTCTTAGATTCCAATCATTGTTGATAATATTTTATAAACTATATATAATATTTAATATTATTATATTTTTAGTGAGAACCTATAAGGGTTACACCTATATAGTACTAACAGCGGAATCTTTGGGTACTAACAGCTGAACGAAAGATGAAACTAAATAAGATTTGATTTAATTAGATATTAATAAATATGATTTAATACATTAACATATTTATAATTTATTTAATTTAATATGATTTGATTAATTAAATTAGTGTTGTCAATTACTTGAATTAAATATGATTTAATTTAATTAATAGTTTAAATAAAAGAGTTAAAATATAAACATTTAGGTCTTATTTTTGGTTGGGCCCAAATATGAGTCTTAGAGTTTTAGTGACTCATTTTCTATAAATAGAAGAAGAGCATACTCCCTAAGTAATCCTAATTGCCACTATCATCACAGAATGGATAGCACGACATTCTATTTTGTGCTTGAGTGGACTATGTAGTGACGCTAGTAATTTCCGTGTTGGTGATCAAAGTGAAAGCACGCTTCATGAGAGATGTTTGGTGTTGGTCATGAAGTAGCAATTTCAATTTACAAGAAAGGGTGGTTTGAATTGTAAATGCATATTTTTAGAAATTTCTGTTAAAAACATAAGAAAATAACTCAAGATTGATTTTGGTTGTGAAAGCAGAAAACGGAGAATGTTCTTGGTTTCAACCAGAAAACTGAGAACGTTCTTGGTTAGTTAAAATCAATAATTCAGTTTATGTAATTAACTTGATAATCAATCAAACTGAAAGTAAATAGATAATGGAAGAAATACCACACAACGATATATCCTGGTTTACCCAACTCGGGTTACGTCCAGTCCTCACAACCGTGAGATTTTCCACTAAGTGTTTAAAACAAAGAACCTTCTTGGTTTTACAACACTTAGCTTAGATCAACCTTGATCTGTTTTAATCTCTATTACTTTCCACCCAGAAAGCAACAACAACACCTATCTAACTTTGATAGGATTCAATGCAATCTAAACAAACTATAAAGAAACTCTTATAGTTTGAGTTTTTACAATAAGATTGATTTTGACAGAATCTAAGATATCTCAACTCTTGTTTGAGATTCGATTCTTAACAAAGAAATCAGTAGCAATATCACAGTGAGATAGAATTGATCAGAACTGATTGCTTTTTGTGAAAATGAGAATTTCAAGTATGTGAATGTGAATGATTTATGAGACTTTGATAGCACTTGAAGTTCTTGTTTGATCCTGGATATTGGCCTTCTATTTATAGGCATTAGAGGCCTTTAATGAAGGTCAAAAGAGCTGTTGATAGTGCTCTGAAGTTTGACTGAAGGGAATATATCAAATTAAAAATAATCCAGCTTTGAAAAATTGTTTTTCCCTCTTTTTTGACTTTTCTGGTTTAGCATTAAAGCAGTTTTGTCTTCTAGTTAAAAAGCCTTTGACGTTTCTCCCTTGATCTTGGATGGTACAGTCTTGATCTCGAGTCTTGAATGTAGCCAGAGGAGTTTGGAGAAGAATTATAAGCCATTGCATAAGAGAATGCTTAGCTGCTCAAGTTATGCAGAAAACGAAGATTGATTATCAATCTGGGTCTGTCAAATTGAACTTTCTTGAGATTTAATAATCAATCTGGAGTTCATATTTTAATCATTCTGGATTTCTTTTGCAATGTCTTATCATATATCAAGGTTGATCAAACTTTCTTGACAGTTTGATTTTTAGAGCTACAAACTGTCTTGATTTTTGTCTGACTTTGAGTCCTTTTATTTTAGAGATCAGATAACATTTTTGAGCTTGGATGAATCCTATTTGTTCCTTGCCATGTGCTGATTCTATATGAATAAATTTCCAGGGCAGACTCTTTGTTAAAGAGGTAGAAAAAGTTTGATTAACATGTTGTGATGAACACTTTTGAAGCTGGAGATCTTTCTCTGTTTTAATGTTCTTGTTGCTGTTTTCTTTGTTTTGCTTGATTCTGTTCTTAATTAAATTCACTCAAAAGCACATGTTAAATTAACATAACATTTTAGATTCATAATTTACTTTCTTAATTAAGTTTTTGTTTGTTTTCATCAAAACATTAAATTGAGATTTTGTCTCAACAATATCCCCCTTTTTGATGATGACAAACATGTTAATTTCGATTTTAATTCTGATTCTAATTTTAATCAAAGAGAGCGTAAAAACTCCCCCTTAGAATATGCTTCAGATTTTTAAACCAACATAAAATCTAAAATAATTCTCCCCCTTTGTCAACACAAAAAGATTGGGGAATACAAAGGAAATGTATACTACACATAGAAAACAATGAGTAGATTTTCAGTTTTAAGAAAAGTAACATTTTCTAAAAAACTCCCCCTTAATATTTTGAAATTGATATCCTTTAAAATTTCAAAATTCCAAAACACAAGCAAGATGTCTCTTTGCTATTTTACCTTCTTTTACAACATACAATATTTTAATTTGACCATGATAATGAGCGCAAGGGAAGCAAAATGAATGTGATATCATGTCAAGTATAAATCTCTCTTTACAAAACATTTTTATGCTAAAAAAGTTTGTATTTATAAAAAACAGTCAAAGAGATTTGTTCACATAAAAAATGAATTTAAGGACATAAAAAGAAGAATTTGTAGAAAATGATTTGAGTTACATGAATGAATTAAATAGTAATCATGATCAGAATATACCTTGATAAGATCCAAAGAAGCATTTGAATTAGACTAGAGGAAATTTTGAATATGTGCTTCTTCTAAAGGACCACCATTCAAACTTGTTACTATTCCTTTGATCTGATGGCTGACTTTCATCAAGACTCCAATAGAAGCAACTTTGGCACCATATCATTCCAATTTAGTTCTTCCAATAATTTGATCATGAGATGTTTTTGGAGGAAATGTCAATAATGAGATATGTGTAGGAGTGCCGAAAACTAAATGGTTCAAACTCATTTAGAAGTTGTTGATGTTTTTTCAACCATATCATCTTAATAGAAAACATTAGACTTGATTGAATGTTGCATATAAACTGTCAAGAGCGTTTTGGAGAATGTTCTGATTTTCTACATAATGTTCTGCTTTTCTGCAGAAAGTTCTGCTCTTCTGCAGAATGTTCTGCTTTTCTGGAGAATGTTTTGCTTTTCTGGATAATGTTTCTCTGTTCTGCAGAATATTCTGGTACTGCTTCCAGAATGAACCTTTTTGCTTAAATTGATCATTCTCTTAGATTTTGCCTTTATCGTTCTCCAGCTTTTATGAGAAGAATGAAACAGAGACTGATTATTAGTCTCGGTTTCCTAGAAAGAACTTTGTTGCTGCTGTCCAGAATATTCTTCTTTTTCATCTCCTTTGTTTTAATGTTTCCAAAGGTTAAAGGAACTCCAAATTTTTGTAATGAGAGGAGGCATCATACTTTTCCATTCATGTGTCTTGAGCATGCCTTGTCCATGTATCAATGTTCTCTCTTGATTGTTGGATGGTATTCCTACATCACAAGTTAGTAATGATTTTGGTACCCATATTTGTTTGGATCCTTGATGGTTAGTATATCTTCTTTTAGAAGATTTTTTAAAACTTGATCTCTTTTTAAAATAGATTGTTGGATGGTGTTCGTACATCACAAGTTAGTAATGATTTTGGTACCCATATTTGTTTGGATCCTTGATGGTTAGTATATCTTCTTTTAGAAGATTTTTTAAAACTTGATCTCTTTTTAAAATAACAAACTATAAAGAAACTCTTATAGTTTGAGTTTTCACAATAAGATTGATTTTGACAGAATCTAAGATATCTCAACTCTTGTTTGAGATTCGATTCTTAACAAAGAAATCAATAGCAATATCACAATGAGATAGAATTGATCAGAACTGATTTCTTTTTGTGAAAATGAGAATTTCAAGTATGTGAATGTGAATGATTTATGAGACTTTGATAGCACTTGAAGTTCTTGTTTGATCCTGGATATTGGCCTTCTATTTATAGGCATTAGAGGCCTTTAATGAAGGTCAAAAGAGCTGTTGATAGTGCTCTGAAGTTTGACTGAAGGCAATATATCAGATTAAAAATAATCCAGCTTTGAAAAACTGCTTTTCCCTCTTTTTTGACTTTTCTGGTTTAGCATTAAAGCAGTTTTGTCTTCTAGTTAAAAAGCCTTTGACGTTTCTCCCTTGATCTTGGATGGTACAGTCTTGATCTTGAGTTTTGAATGTAGCCAGAGGAGTTTGGAGAAGAATTATAAGCCATTGCATAAGAGAATGCTCAGCTGCTCAAGTTATGCAGAAAACGGAGATTGATTATCAATCTGGGTCTGTCAAATTGAACTTTCTTGAGATTTAATAATCAATCTGGAGTTCCTAATATAATCATTCTGGATGTCTTTTGCAATGTCTTATCATATATCAAGGTTGATCAAACTTTCTTGACAGTTTGATTTTTAGAGTTACAAACTGTCTTGATTTTTGTCTGACTTTGAGTCCTTTTATTTTAGAGATCAGATAACCTTTTTGAGCTTGGATGAATCCTATTTGTTCCTTGCCATGTGCTGATTCTATATGAATAAATTTCCAGGGCAGAATCTTTGTTAAAGAGGTAGAAAAAGTTTGATTAACATGCTGTGATGAACACCTTTGAAGCTGGAGATTTTTCTCTGTTTTAATGTTCTTGTTGTTGTTTTCTTTGTTTTGCTTGATTCTGTTCTTAATTAAATTCACTCAAAAGCACATGTTAAATTAACATAACATTTTAGAATCATAATTAACTTTCTTAATTAACTTTTTGTTTGTTTTCATCAAAACTTTAAATTAAGATTTTGTCTCAACAGGTCATTTGTCTCCTCGACGCTTCAAGATGTAAACACATAAACTCATAGTGATTCTTGTAGTTCTAAGTGATCTTGGCAAGGGGATTTTCCACTCTTGAGATTGATTAAAAATAGTTTTAAAATTTTATCTCATGATTCTCCAACAATTATCCCACCCATGATTTGGTGCTTGCTGCTATATATAAGTCATATAATTGCTGCTACCCTCACAGAATGACTAACACCACGTTTTATTTTGTGCTCGAGTGGACTATGTAGTGATGCCAGTAATTTATGTGTTGGTGATCAAAGTTAAAGCACACTTCAAAAGATATGTTCGATGTTGGTCATTTGTCTTCTCGACTCTTCAAGAGGTAAACACATAAACTCATAGTGATTCTTGTAGTTCTAAGCGATCTTGGTAATGGAATTTTCCGCTCTTGAGATTGATTGGAAAAGAGTTTTAAAAGTCTATCTCATGATTCCCTAAAAATTATCTCACCCATGATTTAGAGTTTGCTACTATATATAGGTGATATAAATTTTTTATCAAATAATGAAAGCATGTGTTGGGAGTTTTTTGAGATTATGCAAGCGATATTTAAATGTCAGCACTTTATCGAATTGCGAATCAAGCAAGCCGATAATGGAACTTTTATACGTCAAACCAAGGATTGTTTGGAATTATTAAGGACATTTAAAATTCAAGACGCAAAGAGCATTAGCTCTTTGATAGGAACTAATTGCCATTTTGACAAGGATGAAAATGGTAAGGAAATTGAAATTACAAAATACTAAGGTATCACAGGTTCATTATTATACTTAACTGTGAATCGTCTAAATATTATGTTCAATATTTTTATGTGCACTAGGTTCCAAGCATCCCAAGGAATAAAATTTAAAAGTTGTAAAACAAACTCTTAGGTATCTAATATGAACTTCTAAGATGGGTTTGTGGTAGCCGAAGAGGAGAGATTTTTAGTAGGGTAATCTGACTACAACTAACTCTATTGGGTGCAAGTTAGATAGGATAAGTATAAGTGGTACATGTCACTTATTTGAAAGTTCTTCAATATCTTGCATAAAAAGAAACAAGTAAGTGTTGCTTTATCAACAGTTGAGGCAAAATATGTTGCAATCGAAACAACAAATTTTGGACTATGGTTTAAAATTTAAATGCATTTCATTTAAATGTGACAATGCAACTGTCATAAACCTAACTAAAAACCCTATTTTACATTCAAGGAATAAACATATTGACATACAGCCTTATTTGGAAATAATTATCAATTGTAAAATATTTCATTTATTGTCTCTCATATGTTGGTTGTTATTGTATTTGTGTAGTCAATTGCTTTCATAATCATCGGTGTGATATTATATGTCTTCCATGCGGAAAAATTATTTTTTTCAAAAATTGAGTAGGATATTCGAATCAAAGTATGCATATTTCGAATATCATTTTCCATAACGTCTCCATGATGTTGAGATAGGATCTTGTTTACAATAATACCCTTTGTGATTTGAACCACCAATGATTGTATTAAAAGTAAGTATATGAGTTATTGTATCCATATGGACTTGTGCAATATCTAGCCGTTCAATAAAGTTATGGTTCTAAGTGAAGTGGTATCAGGGTTTTGTTCATTAATTTAATTAGATAAAAGAAAAAAAGAACACGTAATTTAAATTTAACAATGAGATTAAATTATTGGAGTTAGATTTCATCAATCAATTTCTCATGTATCTATTGATCACTTACACATATTCATGTTAACATCATCACTACCTTTATTCATGTGTTATTAATTTCTAAATAACGATGAAAGATCAATTGTCTTTCTTAAAAGACGATTCCCCAACCTATTAACCAAGACGACCGCATTAACAGTTCACAGTTTGAGACTATTATACCTAAATATATTCCTAGAGTTTAGATTCAATAGATGTTTATCCTAAATCAAGATGTAAAAAATATTTTCCAATATAACTTCAAATCAAATATCAAATATCAAATATCAAATATCAAATATCAAATTATGAGTGATCAAATCATATCAAGTATTAAGAACAAGGATAAACATTGATATTGATGAGTAACAAGAGTATATATAACTAGAAATCCAAAGAGATACAAAATAGTATGATTGATTACATCTAACCCCAACAAAGAGAGATTTAGCTACTCATTGTTACGAGAGCTTTACAATATCAAGATGAAAAGAAGAAAAATTGGGTTTCAATGATGATTTACAAGCTTTTTGTAATGGTTTCTCTATAGAATTCCTTTGGTTCTATCCATCCTCTTCCTTTATCTCATTTTCCATTTTTTTTTTTGGCAGATGCTTCAGTTTTAAATAGTTTTTTGACAAGTGACATTTCGCTCAACGAACATCTTATTCGCTTAGCAAGTGAGTATGCTTCATGGTGAAGCACACTCCAACTATTAAACCGCCTTTATTTTCGTCCAACGAGAATACCTTTACAAAATCTAGCAAACTCATTGTCTTGAGTTTGCTCAGTCAGAAGATTTATCGCTCAACGAATACCATTTGCAAAATCTAACAAACTCATTGCCTTGAATTCGCTCAGCTAGAAGATGTCTCGCTCAACGAATTTCATTTGCCCTGTTTTGTCAAATATCGACTTCAATGATCGTGGTTGCTCTTTTCTTTAATGAATACTCTCATTTTACTTAAAAAAACAAGGAAATGTGCAACATATCACCATTTCTTATATCTCAAATCTTAATAACTAAATATTTACAAGGATTGGGTAAAATAACATGTTTGCCATCAAATTAAGTTAATAAGTGGTTTAACAATATATCAAATATATGGTAATTGAGCACTTATCAACCACTTGTCTCAAGTTTTTTAAAGGACAACATGGAGATTTGAATCACGAACTGTGTAATTTGAATCACTTGCATAGCTTGATTGGAATCGCGTCAGTAGAACTTAGTAACAAGTGCACAGTTATTTAGTTGTCATTTTAAAACACGCAACTAACTCTTATTTTTGTCCCATTTCACTCATTTTTTATCAACTTTTCTCTCATTCTTAAGAAATCTAACCTCCACAATCATCCTTCAATCAATAAGTTCTCTCAAATTTCTCCTACCCTAATCTTCACCCACTCATCTCATTCATCATCTCCATCACCAATTTTAGATTTCTCTCACCTTCATCTCTAAAATCGGGATTCATCAACAAATGATGTATTATCGAGCAAGCTTTGGTTTAAAGGATCTATTTTCACATGGTAATCTTCAATCCTTTTTTGTACTTCACAAACATTGGTAATTTACATTTGGAATTTGGACTTTAAGATTGTGTTTAGGGTTCCAAGTGTTTAGAATTACGACTTTGACTTACTGTTTTTGGAAAATTAAGTTGGATTAGGCAGTATTTGTTTGGAGTAGGTTCTACTTTGACTCCTACTCTTAGATTTTAAGAGGTTATTTAACGAAAATGAGGATTTTCAAATTTTAAGAGACCTCACTTGTTTTCTAGACGAATGGTGTAGGTTAAGGAAAAACGTAAAGTATGTCTCCATGTGCTTGTATCATCGGTCTTAAGGAAATTTTAATTTCTTATGTAATGACTTCAATGACTGATTGTTATTTATGTTTTAATATATAATGACTATTTCCATTTCAATTGCATATTCTCTTGTTTAAGTGTATGTTTGCAGAATTTTCTTAAATGAACATTTTGATACACTGTTTGGTTCCCATGATTTTATGCTCAAAATAGTCTTCAGATCAATGATTAGATTGATCTCCAGATTGACGAGTTGTGAGCAAGGATAACAAGGACATGAGCACACTATTGTTGCATCCTTTTTGCAAAATGATATGCATGCTTCTGAATCAAAATACTGGCATTCCACAACCATTCAATTATTCATCCACGTTTTCCATAAAAAAACAGAACCAAGAACGTTTCGGTTTTATAGAGAAACATTTTGGACCAAATAGCACATGTGTTTAATAGACTTCAATCTGAACCATAAAAGGAACAACCAAGGAGAAGAAAAATGCAAGAGTTTTAAAGCTATTCTCTCTTAAGCAAAACTTTAGCTCTCTCTTATTATATTCAAAGACCACTTTATTGAGTTATTACTAATAATCAATCTCAAACAAGTGTTGATTAGATTTTACTCCTAAACTATTTTATCGTACACATCATTTATAACCCAAGTCTATCTCTTAAGATAGTTTGAGTAGGTTGTAAAAAGCTTTTTAGATATTAAACGGTAAATTGTAAAAATTATTTTTGGACTGAAAGGTGACTGTAAAAATATTTCAAGGTTGAAAGGTGAATTCTGAAACTGATCAAGAAAGATAGTGTGAAAGCAAAAATATTCTGGTGCTAAGCACACTAGTGGAAAATCTCACAAATTGTGAGAATTGGACGTAGCCTTCATAGGGTGAACAAGAATACATCATTATGTGATCTTCTTATCCTTATCCTTATTTATTTTTCACTCAGTGAACACATATCACCTAGAAATAATATGCTTTATTTATCTTTAACTCACCAAAAACATTATGGACTTTTTGTTTGAAACTAAGATTGATCTTGAATTAATTTGAATTAGATTCAGGAATTAAGATTTTAAAAAGGGATCACAATTTAAACCTCATTTCTTTGTGATTGGCATTTCTACTTCAGGTATTAGTACATGTTCAGATTGTTAAATACATGTATAACTAATTTTCTTATAATTCTATTGTGCTTTGATTGCTATGAACTTTGCAATGCTTATGTAATTGTTAGTTTTTATTCAACAATATTTTATTTCATTTTAGGTGTATTAAAACAATTAATGGCTATTTTTTTGCGCATATTTTATGTTAAAAACTATATGTATTTGATAATAATTTGAGGAACGAAAAACACAAGAAATAGGGAGTTTGAATTGTGTGCTATTTTAAAACAGTTTTATTAGAAAATGATGAAACAAAAGATCAAATAAAAACAAAGCGACACAACCGATTTTTTTTGGTTCACCACAAAAACGGTAGTTCGTCTAGTTCCTTCAACCTGAAGAACTTAATCCACTAATCCACCAGATGAATTACACTTCCATTGAACACCTACTAGTCAAACTGATTGTGTTCAAGTCTTTTTAACCTTCTAAATCAGTACAATCAGGCTATCGAGGGATGCAACCACTACTGGGTTAGGCTACAAAAAGAACGGTTAAAGGGTTTTCTGAATAACTTTTACAAGAGGATGTTTAAAATGTTGTACTCTCATAAAATATTTCACAATACTTAGACAAGATAAAAGTTAACGAGAAAAAGTGCAGAGATGGTTGTATAGTGCTTATTGTGGTACGTAGTCGTTTGTACTTTTCAGTGAAAGTTGCACGTTCTTTTATAGAAATTTTTAAGTTTTCTAGTTGTTATCTTGATTGCAGGAAATCGACATGTATCATGAAGTTTCGTACCAAATCTTTTTAGATTGCTTCGCCATTAAACCTTGTTAAATATATCCTTGTAATTGATTATGTGAATCTAGATATGTATACAAAAGGAGCGGAGGATATTGTGATTGGAGTATGTCGCATAGACCTTACGGGTGTTTAGTAGAGAATGCGCAAAAACTTTGTCTTCTTCAGTTCATTGATTTTTCAAAGTGTTGACTTATCATAGTGTTAACTATTCAGAGTGTTGACTTATCAGAGTCAGATAATCAAATGCTTGTTGTGATAACTAGAGGCATAGAGATCATATGTTTGTTGTGATTATTAGAGGCAGACAATCACTTGCAAAGTCACCAAAGGCGCGTTCGCTAGATTCAAAATACGTGAATAAAAAATGGAGTCTTGGTGTTCATTTAACTCAGATAAAAAATCAAAGGATGTAGCCTGAACTCATAAGGAATAATTTGTTTTGAAAACTACACACTAAAACAGAACATTAGTATTTTAAATTGTTCCCACAAAATAATGTTGTTATCATCAAAACAAGTAAGAGTCATAGTTCTTCAAACCAACTTGATCCAATGGTGGACTTCGTTGTTTTTAATAAATTTAAATAAAGTATTATATTTGTTCTTCATTTTTTATTATTATAAAATTCATTTCTTACTAAATAAAATAGTAAGTGTTCACCCCTAGATCTTTTTTATGAAGTCCATATTAAACACACACATCAATAAACATAAGTTTAAATATATTTTTGGTCCTTGTAAATATCTTTCGTCTTTATTTTAGTACTTGTAATTTTTTTTATTTTTTATTTAGTACCTGTAGTGCAAAAAAAAAATGAGAGATTAGAATTTTTAGGGTTTGAATTTAGATTTGAGAATTTATAATTTGAAGATGAACATTGTTGAGCTTTTATTAAAAAAAATTGAGGTTGAAGATGAAAATTATTGAGTTTTTATTATTTAATTGGTTTATTAATTAGTTAATTAGTTTTAAGTTTTTAACTCAATGATGAAATTAGTTAATAAAATAAATTTTAAATATTACATATTGTTAAGTCAACTACAATTACACGGTCACTATCACTACGTGCCACTTCATCCAAAATTAGTCATGTCACCATTTTTTTACTAAAAAATTTTATAAAACACTTTTTTAAATTTGTTGGAATTTACAAAAGTATATATTAAAAAAAAAATTACAGACGTTAAAATCAAAACGAAACACAATTACTAAAATAAAAAATATATTTAAATCATAATATATATTATTCATAACATAAGAGAATGAAGGAGAGTAACTGAAGCTTCATTCCATTGTTTGGCTATTTCACGACGAAATGGAATAAATTCTTCATTGCATTGTTTGTAAAGTTAACGGAACAAAATAAATTATAAATTTTTACTTTATTTTTACTCTTATTTAAAAGCACTATTATTTAGAATTAAAATATTTAAAACTTATAGTAGATATAAGCTTTTTTTTCTCATTTCTATCACTTGCCTATTCACTCACTAATAACAAATATATTACAACTTTTTTCTCATAAATTTAACGTAAAACAGGAAAAAAAATTGCTTTTTATTCTTTTTGCATGTCTAGTTTTAGAAAATATAAATATATGTACTGTGTACATTAATTATCAAGCATGGTATGTGTTTTAAGAAACAACTAATATTTATAAAATATTAATATTAAACATAAAAGAAAAAAATAAAAAGTAACTTTTGTAGTTATCAACAAAAAAAATTATAATATTAATAGAATTTATATATTTAAACTAAAACAATTAATTTTTAATTAAAATAGTTTATTTATAATTAACATTTAAATAAAATAATTCACTTATAACTAATTTTATATCTTTAATATAAAACTAGAGGTAAAAAGCATATTCCAACACAAAGGAAAAACACTATAAACGAAAATTGGAAAGGTAAAAGATAGGATGGTAAAACAATATTTTAATAATTAAAAACAGAAATAAAAAACGAATCTATCTCTTTTTCAAATTAGATGGAACAAAAAATGATTAGTTGTACAAAAACTTGAATGTGTTTGCTACGGTGGTCCCCATCCTATATAGACAAGTCACATGTATTTTCATTATTATTGCAGATAACAACTCCTGTCAATGAAACGTAACACGGGGAAGGCTATACCTGGTTCGTCGAAATGCAATTTGCAAATCAATATCCTTCTGCAACATGTCGCAATATAATTGGCTCAATTTTGTCTCATGCGAACATCGTTTGATATACCTTGATTTTCTTTGAATAATCATTGATTAATTGAATTGAATACACTCCTCCACATTCGTTGTCCCAACACCCACCCATCCACTCAACACGCTTAATTTTTTATTTTGACGATAACATCAAACACACGCCTAATAATGTTAGTAAACTATTTTTGGTGACTAATTAAAAGAATTGAAAAAATTCATAATAATATTATATTTATTAAGAATGAATATATTTATTAAGAATTAATATTATTTTTTATATATATAAAAATTAATATTGTTTTACAAACTTATACTACTTTGAATTGATATAAATAAAAATGATAATTGATATATTTAATTTGAATTTTAAATAAAATACATCAATTTTACGTCTATTATTTTTGTTTATATTTCATTATAAATCGAGTAATTTAAAAAGAAAACAAATTTATGATTATTTTGTATTACATCATTCTACAATTAGTGATTCTATTACCATAAAAATAAATAACACTATTATTTTTATTATAACTATTTTTTAATGTATCTTATAAAAAAGATATAATCAATTATTTTGGTGTTTGAAAGTGAAAAGCGGTTCTTCTGTAATAGTGTTCAAAGAAGGAAAATGATTTAAATATTAATAAACCTTATTTTTTATTAGGCATTCTAGTCTCTAACGTCAATTTCATTTTTCAGTTTATTTAGTTTAAACTTGATATACTTGATTTTTAGTTTTAGTTTTATATGCAATTGAAAAACGCATGGATGTTCTCGAGATGTCTATTAAGTAATAAGAGTTTGGCATTGCAACTTCAAAGATAAGGTCCAAATCTTGTATGAAACAATTGTAAAATTGTCATTAAAGTCACCATTATTAATAATAATTTATCATTTTCCAAATTTAAAATGTCAAGAACAAAATGAAGAAAACACAATATAAACTAAGCACTAGAAATGCACATAAGATTAAAAAAAAATATTCAGTTGAAATTCAAGTGTGAATGATTAGCCCCACATTGACTAAGAATGGAGAAAATATTGGATATATAAGAGAGATTATTCATTGACTCATTGCCTCAATGTTTTGGCTTGAAATATAATGTCAATGTCTTTTAGAGATTATGAACGTTTAACCCATTGAGAAAATATTATATATATATATTTCATTGACTCATTGCCTCAATATTATATATATATATATATATATA